>NC_137023.1:17051141-17113641 GCF_032717465.1 Coenobita brevimanus | reverse complement strand
TCCAGACTCCTAGTCATACTCCTTTCGGGACTTTGCGAAAGTTTTGCCATTGCACTTGACATCTTAAAAGATTTCGATCAAGTCTGACAAAAATCTTTTAATTTCCAAACTGCCCTTTTACGGTTTTTATTCTTCTTTCAGTGCCTTTATCTCCATCTTCCTTTCTGTTCATTCTATAGCTGCTGTTGTAGACGGCCACCTTTCTTCTCCTAGAGCTATCAATAATAGTCTTTCTCTGAGTTTTGCTGTATCACCAACTGTCTTCCTTGTATTCATCAGAGACCTAAGCTGTACACATAACCCTATCCACTCATATGCTGATGACTCCACCCTTCGCCTCTCCATTCGTTTCCTTTCAGCATCCATCTGAGCAGTTACTTCAACAAACAAGGGATGAGGCTATGGCACATCTAATGTCAGACTTAGTTCATAATTATCTCTGACTGGGGTAAAATTAATCTTGTTGTTTTTAATGTATCTGAGACTCAGTTCTTACACCTATCAACCTGACAAAATCTTCCACAGGTATACCCACTAATGTTTAATAATATTCAGCTTGCATCATCCTTGAACATGCTTGGGGTTTCATTTACTCGGGACTTATCTTGGAAAGCTCATATTATATCTCTTGTAAAATCTGCTTCCAAGAGATTAGGTGTGCTAAGCCGACTCCGTTCTTTCTCTACCCCTGCACAATTGTTGACTCTATACAGGGGTTTTATCCGCCCCTGTGTGGAATACAACTCTCATGTGTGGGGAGGCTCCCCATATACAGCTGTTCTCAATAGGGCGGAGTCAAAGGCTTTTCGTCTCATTAACTCTCCTCCTCTTACTGACTCACTTCAACCTCTGTGTCTTCGCCGCATTGTTGCATCTTTATCTCTTTTCTATCGCTACTTTAATGGTCACTGCTCCTCTGAACTGTCTGCATGCATTCCTCCACCTCTACGATGGGCGCGTAGCACCCGTCTAGCAACAAACTCTCATCCCTTTTCTGTCCAACTCTCTAATGCAAGAGTTGACCGTTACTCCCAGTCCTTCATTTATGCAAAAAGTCAACTCCGGAACTGTCTCCCTCTGTCAGTATTTCCTGCTGCCTATGATCTCCAGTCTATCAAACGCAGTGTGTCCAGGCATCTCGAAATGATCGAATCTTGAATTTGGCTCTATTGTATATTGTTTTTCTCTTGGAGGGAACTGTTATTGCGTGCTCATGGCCATTGGTTCCTTCTTCCTCGCCTACGGCAGGAGGAGGCCGTAGCACGGGCCGAACAGGGTAGTACTCCCGAGGGGAATGGGAATGCTGGTGATAGGGAGAGCTGGAGCTCCTGTTTCACTAGCTATCTAACCATCCCCCTTTGCTGACCTTTTCAGTGTGACAGTAACATGGAGAGTAGACCAGCATACTCTCCCAAACATTTCCTCTAACTATCTATGCACTACACCACATGCACTTTACATTTCACACAACGTATCCCACTACGTTACAGGGGTTGGCGCCAGCAAGGGCATGCGGCCAGAAAACTTTGCCCCCGCTACCTAGTGGCGGACTTCTGGGGGGAGGCGTGGCGGGGGTTCCGCCGGCATAGATCATGGGTCCAGGGTGAGATGGGGCTCGGGCCTGTGCTTGTGGGTACAGGGCCTTGCGGTTCCCAGGCTGCCGCTTCCGCCCCAATAGAGAGGGGCCCGAACCTGGGAGTAGCGTCCCAGGAGGCTGCCCTATCAGTGGGTGTATAATGGCGGGATAGTTGCAGTGCCAAGACGCGCTTGGAGGGTGTCCCTGCAGCTGTCCTGGCAGGGTGCCCCGAGGCCACTACCACAGCCACTGGTAAGCTGGTGGGTTAGGGGTCCCAGATCCATTGCCTGGACCTGGGATTGTGCGGTGAGTGGGACCAGATCTGTGTCTGTCCCCATTAATTAATACTGAAGATGACAAAACAAAAAAGGTTTCAAAGCAAGCCTGAGGACAGTAAATCACCCATGGGGATGAGGGTGGGTTCATGGAATGTGGGAAGTTTGAGGGGAAGAGCAGGGGAAGTCGTTGAGGCATTCAGTAGGAGGTGGGTGGACGTGGCGTGTTTGCAGGAAGTCCGGTACAGGGGTGGATCAGCCAGAAAGATTGTTGGGAAGGACTGTTGCTATAAGTTGTTTTGGCAGGGGAGGACAGACGGATATGGAGGTGTTGGTGTGATGGTTGCTGAGAAATGGGTGGAATATGTTATGTATGTTTTGAGTAAGCGTTTATAGGATATTGGTTGTGAAAATTCTGTTGGGAAGAAAGATAGTTGTGATTATATCGGTATATGCTCCACAGGCAGGATTGGATGAATCAGAGAAAGATAGATTTTGGGATGATTTAATACGTGTAGTGGGTGGTATGCGGGATGATGAGATAGTGATTTTGGGAGGGGACTTAAATGGTCATGTAGGTGAAGCAGCCCAAGGTTATGAAGGAGTGCATGGGGGATGTGCATATGGTCTAAGGAATGCAGAAGGGGAAAGGATACTCGAGTTTGGGGAGGCAACGGACATGATTGTGTGCAACACATATTTTAGGAAAAGAGACAGTAGGTTAATTACGTATGAGTCTGGGGGAAATAGCAGTCAGATAGATTATTTTCTGGTTAGGAGGGCCGATAGGAGGTTAGTGAGGGATGTTAAAGTTATAGGAAGTGAGGACGGTGTGCAGCAGCACAAACTATTGATTTGTGATATGGTGCTTAAAGAACAAATGATGAAAAAGAGGACTTATGTACCTAGGAGGAAAATATGGAAGCTGAAAAACCAAGTAGTAAGGGATGCCTTCTATAGCGAGTTGAGGAGAGTGGTAGCTGAACAGGGAGCCATAGACAGAGACGTTAATGAACAGTACAGAGCCCTCAAGAACAATCTCTTGAGAGTTACTGATGTAACATGCGGCTGGACAAGAGGACCACCAAGACATAAAGTAACTTGGTGGTGGAATGAGGGTGTAGAAGCTGCAATTAAGGAGAAAAGAAGGCTTTTCCGGGAATGGAAGAAGGGTGGTAGCAAAGAGGAATATTTGGCTGCCAAGCGTAGGGCTAGGAGAGAGGTATACAGGGCAAAGTCTGAGTCACAGAGACAATTACTTGATAACCTAAATCATGGGGAAAGGAAAAATATATTTAGGGTGGCAGGTCAGGTGAAGAGGGATAATCGGGATATCATAGGTGAGCAGTGTGTGAAGAATGATGAAGGAAGGGTAGTGGTGAACAGTGAGGATATTAAAGATGCATGGAGAGAGCATTATAACCGGTTGTTGAATGAGGAGTTTGACTGGGACAGGGAAGGTTTGGAGCCAGCAGATCCAGTGTCTGGCCCTTGGCCTTTGATTGATACTGCTACTGTGAGTGAGGCAATAGGCAGGATGAGGGTGGGGAAGGCAGCAAGTGTGTCTGGGTTGACTGCCGAAATGTTGAAGGCCTCAGGCGATATAGGGGTGAGTTTAGTCACTGACCTGATAAATAGGATTATTTATGAGTGTGTTGTCCCAGATGATTGGCTGAAGAGTGTAATTGTAAATGTGTATAAAGGGAAGGGTGATGCCCTGGAAAGAGGGAATTATAGAGGTATAAAGCTTTTAGATCAGATAATGAAGGTAATGGAGAGAGTTTTAGAAGGTATGATTAGAGAAAGAGTGAATATTGATGAGATGCAGTTTGGGTTTATGCCAGGTAGGGGGACCACTGATGCCATATTCATTGTTCGACAGCTTCAGGAAAAATATATTGGTAGGAGAAGGGATCTTTATTTTGTTTTTGTTGATTTGGAAAAGGCCTTTGACAGAGTCCCTAGAGAGGTGGTGAAGTGGGCAATGAGAAAGCTTGGCTTGGAGGAGTGGCTGGTTAGGGTGGTTATGGCCATGTATGTGGGTGCTCACACCCAGGTGAGAGTGAATGGAGATTTGAGTGATGAGTTTTCCGTGAATGTTGGTGTGCATCAGGGGTCAGTCTTGAGTCCCATGTTGTTTATCATGGTACTTGAAGCCCTTTCACGTGACTTTAGAAACGGACTCCCGTGGGAGTTGTTGTATGCTGATGATTTGGTGTTGATTGCAGAGAATGAAAGGGAGGCGGAGGAAAGGTTTAGGAAGTGGAGAGATGGTATGGGGCAAAAGGGTTTAAGGGTAAATGCAGATAAAACAAAAGTGATGATACCTAGGGTTGGTGGCGGTACTGTCAAAGACGAGGGAGAGTGGCCATGTGCAGTTTGCCACAAGGGCGTGGGAAGTAATTCCATCTTGTGCGGTGTGTGTGATAAATGGGTGCATAAGAGATGTAGTGGTATCAGAGGTATACTGCGAGATAATGCTGATTTTATGTGTACGGCGTGCCGGGGTGAGCAGGTGGAGATCGTCAGACGTGAAAGAATTGAACTTGCTGGTGAATCTCTTGAGTGTGTGGAAGAGTTTTGTTATTTAGGAGACATGTTGTGTGCTGGAGGTGGGGCTGGAGGCAGCTCTGTGGCTAGGGTGAGAAGTGGTTGGAAGAAGTTCAGGGAGCTCTTGCCTCTCCTGACATTGAGAGGGCTCTCCCCTACGTGCTAAGGGGTCTTTGTATGCAGCGTGTGTTAGGAGTGTAATGCTGTATGACAGTGAGACCTGGCAGTGAAGGAGGAAGACATTCGCCGGCTCAGACGTACAGAAATGACAATGATTAGGTGGATGTGCAGTGCGTCCCTGCGTCCAAGGCCTGGAGGGGCTGGGTTTACAATGGAAGAGTTGAGAGGTAGGATGGGACTGGAGTGTATTGGTGTTGTGATGAGGAGAGGTAGATTAAGGTGGTTTGGACATGTGGAGAGGATGGGGGATGATAGTTGGGTGAGGAAGGTGAGAAGTGTTAATATTGGGGGTGGGGTTATGAGGGGTAGACCGAGAAAGACATGGGACGAGGTCATTAAGTGTGACCTTAGGGTTAAGGGACTGAACAGGGAGGCTGCAATGGATCGTGCAGCATGGAGAGCCGCCATTAGGTGACCAAGGCCGACACATGCAAGCATGTTGGAGCCTTTAAAAACGAAAACGAAAACGAACACACACACACACACACACACACACACACACACACACACACACACACACACACACACACACACACACACCTGATGCATTTCACTGTCACAACACAGGCATTTCTATAATGTAACCTCAACAAAAGATCTCAGGGAGAACCCAGTTAAAGTGACTGGTTCCCGTGTGAGATGTGAGCCCGTTGATTTACCATCAGGATTTCAGGATGATCTTAAAGACTCCATATTACCATTGGATTCTTTATTGGAAGCTTAGATGTTACATCCACTGAGCATAGTTCATCTCTAATTCCCATTCAATATTTCAGGGCATAGGTAGGGTTTCCTTTGTGTGTGTTGCCCAGTGTCACGCTTACACTGTTAATAGATAGAACTGTCTCACCAGCAGAACTTTCAAGAGATCTGCTTGCCTCAGCTTGACTCAGGAAGTCCACAGATGCCTCAGCACAAAACATCCCATTGATTACTCGTATAGTTTTCTCCCTCCTCCCCTCAAGTGAAGCAGATATCTCCCAATATTTCTTTAACTGATACGGACATTAATAGCAGACTATTTAAATGGTAAAACAACAGTGATAATTAAGTGAATGATAGGAAAATTATATGATAACATATAGAGTAATAATAAGAGTATACTAGTTAACGGAGAAAATACATAGAATGAATACTGATATTGTATGAGAATGATAAGAAGACTATTTGATAATATATTATACTAATTATAAGAACATACTAGTTAAGAGGGAAAATATTTAACTTAATGTACTGTACATACCTAAGAGAATGATACTATATTGATACATGTTACAGTGATGCATAATAAAATTACATAACAGGTGGTTATACAGGAATCACGGTAGCATCGCGAGGGAACTAGGTCTTATAATAACTAAAAAATGTTCTTATAGTTAGTTGGTTTTCCGCACGTCTTCACACAAGTCAACACAGTATAGAAGAGGTGGAGGGTACTATGTGGTTTCCCTGTTTCATTACAGTCCTACTCAAATTTCTGCAGCTTCAGCGTCAAGTTGCAATTTCTTCTCGTCACGTTGGGTCTGGTTAGTACTTGGATGGGTGACCGCCTGGGAACACCAGATGCTGTTAGCATAACGTTCTCCCTACGTGTCAAGTGGGGTTGGTGGAGGATTGGTGCCCCTCCCTGTAAAACAATTAACTCTGAGCCCTTGGCCACCCCGTTTGGGATACATGGCGTCTGGCTGGCACTTTCATATTTAACAAGTTTCTCTGTTTTCCTTGTTTCATGTTGTAACCTAATTTCATGGAGTCATTTTTCCATGCGTTTAGCTCGGCAATTGACAAAAAATGACCATGAATACAAACAAAAATCCTTCTAACCTATAGTGAAGGCAACACGAGAATATACATGTAAAGTGAGACTCAAAAAAAGGTGATGAAGGAAGTGCTATATCTGGACTAAAGTATTCTTACAGGGAACAGCTGTGATGGGGAAGATATTAAAGGAAAACAGGACGAGGACGAGGTTTTGAACTGCGACGGTCACGAATATACAGTAAGAGATCAAACGGGACATATGTTCGTGAGATGGAAGAAAGAATTCAGAGCACAAAAATGCAGTATAAAGTGTGTCATCGTTAAGTAGAAGGAAGGGAATTAGGTGGAAGAGATTAAGATGGCTGCAGAACGAACAGTAATACGATAGTCGTGGAAAGGGTGGTAGCTTCTAGAAATATGATTAAAGTTAGCGAGGGCCTATTGTAAAACTATGAGAAGATAATTTACACTGGTACAAGGTCTATGGTAACATGACAACTGATAATTTCTCTGCTTGCAACATAAATTATTGGAGGATATTATTTCTGTAATAACACTGATCTTATAATTTCAGTAAGATATTCAAAACTTTGTACAATTCCATTATTATTCCATTCATATATGTAACAGTACTACCAAATAATAGAGATGTAACAATATATGTAATGATACTACGTAGTACCAGATAATTAATAATATTTGTAAGAATGCTGTCTAGCAACAGAGATGTATTAATAATTATGTAATAATACTAACTAGTAACAGAGGTGTAATAATATGGAATAATCTACCTATCATCTAAGGACGATCCGTGGACAGCTAGCACTCACAAGGCTTTCTATTCTTTCCCTAGCATCTTATTTACAAAAGGAATCTGGATTAATGTTCAGATCAGCTAAATGGTCTTGACAGGTGGAGGAAGAGACACAAACAACAGCGAGTTGCTAAGCGAAGCTTTTGTCTGTACTCATTAACAGGCCGAGTAGGGGGTGATAAGGGGTCAAGGGCAGGAGGAAGAGAAGGAAGAAAAGAGGAAGAAGAAGATGCATCATTTTCCTTATTTTTCTCTCATTCGAAATACCTGGTATTTCCCTTAAGATAGTCTGCGTGAACCCGCTTACCTTTAGATGACAAGTCCTTAATCTCAAATTTCTTACCATTACGAGATATCACTCGGTATGGGTCTGTAACTTTATCATCTAAATTAGAATTACGTGTAATGAACGAGCAAATAATATGCCCCAGACGTAAATGTTGATAGGTGATGCAGACTTATGCTGGCGCTGTATCATATCCACTGTAGATAAGGCCAGATGAGCCTTTACATACTGGTTTATTTCCTGAAGTCTGTCATTTTCACTTTCACGTAATCATCCAAATTATAGAGTGGACTAGGTTTCGATAATAGCACTGAACAGGGCAATTTTTTACTGACTAAATATAAGACAAAGAATGAAGTGTCGCCAATGGATTTAATGATGGAACTATTGATTAAGGCCGCAACTTGGGGTATCCACTCATCCCAACAGGTGCTTTGAGAGCTCAGATACCTCAAGCACTACAGCATCTTACGATTTTGCGTTTCGACAAGGCCATTGGAAGCCAAATGGTTGGGTGTAGCATTACATTAATTGATGTTATACTGCTTACAAATCTTAACAAGAAGACTATTGTTAAGCCCTGAGCCATTATCAGTAGTAAGAGTGGATGGTGTAGTAGTAGTGAATGGATAAATGATGCACTTAATGAAGGCACGTGCAAAACTCGCCGTCTTGTCTTGGACAGCTACGAGAACACAGTAACGTATGAAATGATCAACTGCCACAAACAAGTACCGTACTCTGCACCAGACTCCGTAAGAGGCAATTTAAGGAGGTCAGTAGTAACAGTTTCCCATGGACAAGATGGAACTGGATATCGTAAGAGTGGAGCAGGTATTCCACCTGGCCCTTTATGGCGATTACATGAACACAAGAATCACAAGAATCACAGTGAACAAAAATCACAGTGTCGCCAATAAAAATGAAAGACGTGCTTGCTTCAAACACCAATCCTTTCCCACCTGGAATGCATGAGGTGTGATATGGATGATGTAGAGTACTGCAGGCAATAAATTAGTGGGAACAAATTGATGTACCTCTCAACTAGATATGTCCCTCCCGGTTATGGATGTCTCCCCGTACAAAATATCATCCTTTCCCAGCTGGAATGCATGAGGTGTGTTATGGATGATGTGGAGTACTGCAGGTAATAAATCATTCGGAACAACAAATTGATGTACTTCTCAACTAGGTATGTCCCTCCCGGTTATGGTTGTCTCCTTATACAAAATATCATTGTCTAACATGAGATCATCTACTGACACTGGCAGAATAAGTAAGGTTGAAGCGTCTCTGAATTTTAGGAAATAAATAACCTTTGACCACAGAGGGTCTGTGCGCTGACAATTATACACAACTTCTGAGGTTAGAGTGGTGCGAGGAACTTCATTTGGTTGACATGACGAGACTGCCGCGGCTACGTGACGTGTAAGAGCATTTGCAACCACAATTGATTTACAAGGTACGTACTCAAAGGTTGGGTTGAAGTCTTGGATTATAACTTTTTTTTTGTTCTTTATGCGAGGAAGAAGGAACCAAAGGCCATGAGCCAGCAGTAACAGTTCCCTCCAAGAGAAAAACATAATACAATAGAGAGCCAAATTCAAGATCCGATCATTTTGAGATGCCTGGACACACTGCGTTTGAAAGACTGGAGATCATAGGCAGCAGGAAATACAGACAGAGGGAGACAGTTCCAGAGCTGACCTGTTGCATAAATGAAAGACTGGGAGTAACGGTTAACTCTTGCATTAGAGAACTGGACAGAAAAGGGATGAGAGTTTGCTGCCAGACGGGTGCTACGCGCCCGTCGTAGAGGTGGAGGAATGCAAGCAGACAGTTCAGAGGAGCAGTGACCATTAAAGTAGCGATAGAAAAGAGATAAAGATGCAACAGTGCGGCGAAGAGACAGAGGTTGAAGGGAGTCAGTAAGAGGGGGAGAATTAATGAGACGAAAAGCCTTTGCCTCCACCCTATTGAGAAGAGCTGTATATGGGGAGCCTCCCCACACATGAGAGTTGTACTCCACACAGGGGCGGATAAAACCCCTGTATAGAGTCAACAATTGTGCAGGGGTAAAGAAAGAGCGGGGTCGGCTTAGCACACCCAATCTCTTGGAAGCAGATTTTACAAGAGATGTAATATGATCTTTCCAAGATAAGTCCCAAGTAAATGAAACCCCAAGCATGTTCAAGGATGATGCAGGATTAAGCTGAATATTATTAAACATTAGTGGGTATACCTGTGGAAGATTTTGTCGGGTTGATAGGTGTAAGAACTGAGTCTTAGATGCATTAAAAACAACCATATTATTTTTACCCCAATCAGAGATACGAGCCAAGTCAGACATTAGGTGTGCCATAGCCTCATCCCTTGTTTGTTGAAGTAACTGTTGAGATGGGCGTTGCGGGAACCGAATGGAAAGGTGAAGGGTGGAGTCATCAGCGTATGAGTGGATAGGGTTAGATGTACAGCTTAGAAGATCATTGATGAATAAAAGGAAGAGAGTTGGTGATAGGACAGAGCCCTGAGGAACACCACTGTTGATAGATCTAGGAGAAGAACGATGGCCGTCTACAACAGCGGCTATAGAACGACCAGAAAGGAAGCTAGCGATGAAGGCACAGATAGAAGGATAGAAACCGTAGGAGGGCAGTTTGGAAATTAAAGATTTATGCCAGACTCGATCGAAAGCCTTTGAGATGTCAAGTGCAATGGCAAAGCTTTCGCCAAAGTCCCGAAAGGAGGATGACCAGGAGTCTGAAAGGTAGGTGAGAAGATCGCCAGTGGAGCGTCCCTGACGGAACCCGTACTGACGATCGGAAAGAAGGTTGTGATAGGAAAGATGCCTTAAAATTTTTCTATTGAGAATTGACTCAAAAACTTTTGAAATACAGGACGTTAAAGCAATTGGACGATAGTTGGAGGGTTGGGAGTGGTCACCCTTCTTTGGGACTGGCTGAATGAGAGCAAACTTCCAGCAAGAAGGAAGGGTACAAGTTGACAGACAAAGGCGAAAGAGTTTGCCTAGGCAGGGTGTAAGCACAGAAGCACAGTTCTCGAGAAAAACAGGAGGGACCCTATCCAGTAAGATTTCTTCCTTTGAATAAATTACAAAGCGGGATGTGATCTGTTAACATATGTTCTATATATCCTTCAATTATCTAAAAAAATGTTTGAGAGACCAAACAACTGCTAAAGCCTCCCAGTCAGTAACACTGTAGTTACGCACAGCTGCATTAAAGGCACAATTATCATACGCTATTATACTCGTATGTTTCTGCTTTTGCATGATCAGATTACATCAGTATTGCACCTAGACCCATCTTAGATGCACCTGTATAAAAATAAAAAGGTCTCTTATAATTAGTGAATGCCTGGTCTGGGGCATTATAAATGCTGTCTTTAGTATTTCAAAGGCATGGGACTGGTCACCAGTCCAAACAAAAGGTTCATTTTTCTTAAGCAATTTAGTCAGAGGAGCGGTGATTTGTGCATAACCTTGAATAAATCGCCGATAGTAGCCACTAAGTCCAAGGAAACGCCTTACATCATCAGAACAGGTAGGTTATGAGAAACTAAAAACTGTCTAAACTTTATCGTCTGAGATAAATCCCTTCAACGTCCACCACATGTTCAAGAAATGTAATTCTCTTACGTAGAAAGTTGCATTTACTGAGTTTAACCTTTAGACCTGCCATTGGAGGCGATCGAAAACTTGGTGTAGCTTGGCAAAAAGTTCAGGGATTGACTTGCTACAATAATTGTGTCACCTAGATAAGTAAAAAGGGAATCACCGATCATACCACAGAATATAGACTAGATAAACCTCATGAATACTGATGGAGCATTTCTAAGGCCAAAGGGAAGTCTTTTGACGTGATATTGGCCAAAAGGGGCACTAATGCAGTTATGGGTCAAGGCGACTCTTCCATACCTACTTCCCATGAACCACTAAGTAAGTCAAGCGAGGTGAAAATAACGTTGTTCTCGACAGGTGATTCCAGCAAATCTGTTGTGACTGGTAATGGAAATCGATCGGATACAGTGACCGAGTTTACTCTGCGATAATCAACTACGGGTCTAAATTCATCTCCTTTCTTAAGGACGAGGAAAAGCGTACTATTCCAAGGACTGTCGGAGTGTTCAATGATGTCCTAATTTAGCACATCCTCTACTATCTCATCAGATTCTTTCTTTAAGCTATGGGGTAATCTATATGCCGGGACATAAATTGGTTGAGTACCGGGAATCAAGTCAGTACTATGCTTAATCACACAAGTCTTACTCATAGGTTCACCAGGTAATGCCGCAACATCTCTGTACGTCTGCAAAATATTTAATTGTTCCTCATACTGAAGGAAGTTGCCCAAATCTACATGCAAGGTGAGATCAGCTGAAGATTTCGTAGGAGGCTCCGAAGAGTTTTCAATGGTATATACTTGCACACCAGATAAATTATACGGTAATCATTCTTAGCAGTTACAGAGAATGGTATATCCTGGCACACCTTTACGGCCGATGAGTACACCAGGAAATCGCCATTCTTTCTACCACTTTTAAGTTTTATTGAAGCATTTGTTCCATATAAAAAATAAAATAAGACAACCTATCGTCCAACACGGAACACAGAGCTGACTGGTATGTTAAAACCATTCACACAACACGTCTCAGTTAATGTTAATGCATTCACATCTTCTTTCGCAACTATAACAGAGACTTCTGTTAATTCGTGCGGCAACAAAATTGTGCACCTTTTTGTCACTGCTCGTTTTATCTCTGTGTGTTGCAAAATGCCATTCTGACTATCTGAGGTAGTAAAATGAGTCATAGTTGTGCATGCCATTGTGTCACTGTTGGAGGGGGTGTCATGAGATGCTAGTAAATGATTCTCATTGATCTCTAACGGTGGTGGTGGAGTTATGGTAGACGGTGTGGAATTTACCTGTGAAAGGACAGGGTGTGGGCAATTCATGCCTGACACAAGTCCCTGTACTTCGGTACTACCACAAGCAGGTATCAGTTCAATAGAACGTTGAGCCATGGTGCCAATACTAATTAAAACATCTGCAGCATACCTGGAGTTTGTTTGTGATATAAAATTCGGCTGTGAAGAGTTTTATTAATTCATCAAGTCGTATCTCAAGAGTTACCTTGCCCTTCACATAAAACTTTCAGCCTTCAACACCGCGGAGACGAATGTCAGACGGCTCGGTGATCCAAACCCGTTTCATTATTCATTTAATTCTGTTTAGTGAGGACTCCGATATTAAGTTCGCCACAGACCCAGAGTCCATAGAAAACAATGTAGGGGACTCCTTCACATTTACCTAAGATAACTATACCTAAGTGGGTCAGAGGGCCAATTTTGCGAATGGGAACATCAAAATTTTGTGTCGCTAAGGAGAATTCTATTGGTTCTGGCGCGAATTTTCCCCCGCTTGTGTACTGGCAACCGCACGAGATTCGCTAGCGAAATGGTATTTTTTTTTTTTTTTTTTTTGATAACTACAGTACTTTTTCCTGAATGGTCGTGAGGGTGATCTACTACTATGCTTGTGTCCTCGTTCATCCCCTACTCTCATAACGATGACCTGTTCGTTTACAGTACCAACAGACTGTCTTTGTTCTGCTTGTAGATCTAGCTCTGTTATGAGAGAAACTGCTTTGTGACGCAGGTCTTGCACGTGACATGGGGGGTGAACGTGGTGTGACGTTTTGTTTGCTGGGTGAACGTGGGACGTGTCCCTGACCTTGTGACTGCAAGGACTATGATGCTAAGCTGGTGACTGGTTGAACTGTGCTTCCTGTTTGAGAAGGTATGATACCGAGGTGCTCTTCAATCCGCATAGTTAACATGGTTATGTCATCCTTTGTAGAAAACTGAATCTCTGATGCTGTATCAATTTCATCCATACTAAGATGGTTTAAGAATCTGAGATATCCAAATAACGTTGCTACATTCTTTGGTAATCGATGGTTTTTCCCGCATCATCAATTTCTGTCCACGGACTGTTTCGTAATGCCTCTGAAATGTCCGTTTCTGTTGCTGCTGACACCGCTACATCTACTAACAGCGTATTTTGTTCTGAAGGGGTGAACTTATCCTGTCTCATACTTTTCAGTCATCTGTAAACGCTCATCAAGCATCTGCTTCGTGTGGTTATATAAAAATTCTACGAATTTAATACAGGATTCATCAAAGGAAGTAAGCTTCTCGATAAATCTGCGCCGGACTAATGGCCGGCTCGTGATTAACCATCATCTACCCAGCTCCGAAAATTGGAGATTTTAGCACTGTCTGTTATATGTCTTTTGCAACTGCAGACTGGGCGTCACTAAAGAAATCATACATGCTAATTGCAGCATTCATTCTAATGAATATGGGATGCGATTCATTTTCCAAAATAATTGTTTGGGAAATAGGAGGAGTTGCTATATTTTAAAAATGAGAAGTAGAAGGTAACAGAAATGTATGATGAATTGGGGATTTGATACTCAGCTGGCTGAAATGTTTCTCGTGAATAAGCCTTTCCATTCCTTAAACAGATAAGATTGTCATGTAAGATTCCGATCATAGTGGGTTTTATTTAATCTCCGAAGTATATGTATCATCTTCAGATAAATAAATTGTCTTAAAATAGGGAAATGTCATTAAAAAAAAATTGGAGAGGAAAAGGTACAAGGGAAATATTAAATAAGGGAAAATATGTGAAGTTTTTTATTTTTAATTTTTAATAAAATAAAGTATTACGTACAGTAACTGCTAACAAGGGAGGTTTATATATATATATATATATATATATATATATATATATATATATATATATATATATAGATAGATAGATAGATAGATAGATAGATAGATAGATAGATAGAATGAAATGTTCATATGGATAAAAAGAGTAAAAAGAAGGAGTATGAACAATAAACAAGAGAAGTTGTTTTTAATATGATAATTTAATCGTGTAAGAGAAAGAGAGAAAAAAAATGATGAATTAAGATTATTGGTCTGGAGATAATAGAATGAACTTTTTACTTAATGGTTCTTAATCCCATCTCTTTAAATAACATCCAGTGCAGGGCGTGGTGCGAGTTTCTAGTAATAGCTGGTGGGAGATGAAGAGGGAAGTTGCAGGTTACCAAGACACTGGGGGTTTGACAGTCACCAGGATCGTGGCCGGAATGAAGGTTTGATGACAGACAGGCTTTGCGGCAAACAGCAGAGATAGTGGCGGCAGACAGTTACAGCAGCAGACAGGCTTACTGACGGGCTTGCCAGCAGATAGACTTATTGGCAGGCTGATTTGGATAACAGGCAGCCTTGGCTGGCGACAGATGGGCTCGGTGACAAGCGGGCTTATTAACGTCGGACTTGTTTGGCAACAGATGACAGACGGTCGCTATAAACGCTAACTGATTTGACGGTAGACAAACTTAAAAATATGGCGTATTCCTGTCCTCGCTGCCACCAAAATGTGAGATGTGGGCCCGTAGATTTACCATCAGGATTTCAGGTTGATCTTAAAGACTCTGTCACAACTGGATGCTTTACTGGGAGCTTAGATGTTACACCCACGGATTGTAGCTGATCTTTAACTCTCATACAGTCTTTCAGGGCACATGTAGAGAGTTTCCTCTGTGTGTGTTGCAGAATGTCACTCCTACACTGTTTACAGATACGACTGTCTCTCCAGCAGAGATAACAAGAGGTCCGCTGGTCTCAGCCTGACTTAAGAAGCCCGTAGATGCCTCAGCACAAAACATCCGGCTGCTTACTCGTACATCCTGCGTTTCTCTGAATTTATATTCAGATAAGCCTGAGGTAACAACAACAACAACAATTTTCTTTTCATAATTAGCCGCATAAAATCCTTTTCAAAGTAAAAATTTATCATTGACAATTTTATAACAGAAGAGTTCTCAGACGAATAAAAAAAATACATGTGCATGTGCAAGAGGTAGTCGTTACGTTAAGCACTGAGAAAGCACATGAAATTGTTGCAAAATGGAAAGTTAAGTACTTCGAAAAACGGAGGATTGCACTTGTGTACTGACTGGGAAACAGAAACCATGTCTTATCCCCTGACAAGTTTTTGATATTCTAACTCTGATATACCTAGATATGATCCATCTTCCGGTATCATATTTCTTCGTGATATAAGTTTTCTTGAGACGACATGAACGACGAGAGAGATGGAGTAGAGAGGCTATCAGCAGAGAGGTTAGCTGCTGCCTAGCAGACAAGGAAAAGAATATCGCAAGGGTGCAACGATATATATATATATATATATATATATATATATATATATATATATATATATATATATATATATATATATATATATATATATATATACAGTATATGTGTGTGTGTGTGTGTGTGTGTGTGTGTGTGTAAATCAAATGCCACCTTGATATATAACAAGTTCTGGCCCTGCACTATATATTATCTATTTCTTTGCTCCCGTAAAAAAAATCCACCAGGTGTTTCCACACTCATGGATGAGAACCACTGGTCTCCACCTCATTTTTCATTTTTTTTTTTTTTCATGTGTTAAATATCATTCCATGTCACCCCACAAGCATTTCTGAGGTAACTTGTTTCAGAATCTTTCGCTTATGTATGTCCCAGAAACATCGTCCACGCCTCAATACTATACGTGAGTACTGGAAGTATTCGACTGTTAGGGGGTTCTCTCTTCAACCGCATGCATGCATTCTTAGTTCTCTTCATTGGCCGTAATTCCAATGCCTCATCCTTTCTTGTTGCACCATGTACTTCATCTCATCCTCCATGCAGCCATCTGTGTTCCTAATGCTACCTAAAATATAATGAAACAATTGCACAGCTTCAACTTACTGACTGTTCATTGTCAAAAAATATTTCGTCTCTGCCTGTAGCACCATCATTTTAGCTAAGTCTCTATTCACTTTATTGTATATTGTTGGTACCATATATATATAGTAAGAGTGTTTACTACCAAACTCTAATTTCAGCTCCACGTTCGATATTAGAAATGCAAATTAGGGTGGTCCTTAATTTTCAGCTCGAAAAATTTGCTTCAAATGCTGCGGAACTTCGTTCCTATTCAATAAAAAAGGGTATATGCAAATCTTCATGCCTATTAGATAATTTTAACTGGTGCCACATCATGTTAAAAGCTATTTGAATTACTATTATGGCGTAATGTTAATATGCCACCGGGTTACCTAGGTCCCCCTCTTTGCAGAGTATTAGCCTCTCTTTGGGAGCGGTATCATGGGAACCCAACTCCCACTCATTGTTGCCTAGTTTTATGGCTTGTAATTGCGCCAGCTGTAGCCTTCTTCACCTCTGGATACACTTGCCTATGTTGCTCAACGACCTTGAGAAGAAACTGTCTTTGATCTTCGTTCTTGGTCAACTAGGTTCAACACTGGGTTAAACTCTTGAATCAGTGCTACCCCTCTTTCAGCAAAGCCATTTGTTACTTGTAGCCCCTGGATGATGCGCTCAGGTTCCTTGTAATCCTCATTAATTTACCATGTGTATGGATCGAATACTAGGAATGAATGAGGAAGGCCAAGCAGTGTGAAGATCTTCTTGGTGTTACTGGTCACAAGGCTTGAAATTTTTTTCTGATTCAGCGTTGTTGCCTTAAGTTCAAGTGTCCTTCAGTCACTTCCCATTTTCATTCTCTCCTGGTATTCCTTTACAACCCAATTTATCATTCACAGGACCAATGCCCATTCTTCCATTCAGATTGCCCATTACAATCACTTTATAACTCCTGGGCATTGCTTCCACTGCTTCATCCAGCTCATCCCAGAACCTGTATTTTTCTGTCTCGCCCCTGTCATCATACGGTGCTTACGCTACAATCACTGCCACTTTCACTTCCTAAAACTTGAACTTGACATAAATCCATCTCGAGCTGATACATTTGTTTTCTCTCATTCCACGCTGCCACACTTCATTTATCACACACATATATACACATACATACACATAAATACATAAGGTTTTCACCAACTATTTCCTTGCTTCAGAACAAGGTCCCTATTATTATTTTCCGCTCATCCATTAATCCATCCATTTTCACATTTAACCATTTAACAGGCATGGTGACAAGAGACAGCACTGTTTCAGTCCTCTACTGTCTAATTATTCATTTACTTTATAAGTAAATGGATTATTATTTGCTGACCAGATATGTGGGCAATATGAAAATTAATTGTACCTTGTATTTTGTACAAAGCTTTCACTGTATAGATGAAGACATAATCCGAAAGTAAATCAGTGTTATACATCCAAATTTCTTTTTTGCGTGAGGTCTGTTCAGAGTTTACCCTTTCAGAAGTTGGGTGAATCAATTCCTTAGCTGGAGGCATATCGGGGCGGGTTCCCTTGGGCCAGTGTGCGGCGGCTTATACAGCCATGTTAACCCGACACTAGAGCTGGCTGGCTGGTGCCTCAGGAGTGTGAGCTGGATGAGAGCAGAGAACAAGTTACACGGCGGCTCCAGCGTAAAGTGGCCATCATCCAAAGTTCCAACTCAATTTCTGACGAGGGGACAAGACCTGGCTCAGGCTATAGCGACGTCAGTGTGGTGTGGTGTGGTGTGGTTGGCGTGGCGTTCAAATTTAAAAAATTACATTCTCTGGAACTGGATTTTACCCAGTTTGTTGATGGGATTGTTTCCCTACCTAGAATCCTTTTATATGCACACACACACACACACACACACACACACACACACACACACTCTCTCTCTCTCTCTCTCTCTCGCTCTCTCTCTCTCCTGGAAATGGTGAAGATAGGCACAATGTGTTTTGTACGAAAAAACAATACATCTTATGGAAGGTGTTACACCCGGGGGACGCCTTGTAGTCTTTTAGCCTCAAGGACTTACAGTACGTGTGTATTTTGTGTAATGGTTTGAAACCCAAAGAGGCAGTTATAGCCTATATGTTGCACGTCACCAAGGGTGTAGGCCGGTCACCTACCCTTGAATGTTTCGGAGTACTGCTTCTTCTCCTTCCGTTTCATTCTGTTGCATTCGTTGTTGTTGTTAATGTGGCCCTAGACTCAACTGCACGGCAAGCACAGTAGCCTGCAGGCCGAAACTGCCCTTTACCCTCAGCCATCGTCCAACTTTCCGGGGTTAGGGAGGGAGCTGAGAGACGTTTGCATTTTGCAAGTGCTCATATATGAATAGTTGCTTTGTGCCTTCACGTGAAGTGTTGTGAATAAAAAAAAAAAAAAAATGTCGAATGTTGTTGGCCCTTCATCAATAAATTTTTTTATTTATCTTATTCTTGACAACAAATCGATTGTATTCAAGCAGATTTTTTTTTTTTAAACCAGCGGGTTTTCGTATAGCCTTCACTAACCTCTTCACTACTTGAGGGCCCTATTTGTTAGCCCTTTCAATACGATGACATCATTTTAATATTAACTTTGCCGGACAATTTATTCAGTGTAGCAGAGAAAGGCCAATGCAAGGTAGAGCAATGAACAAAAATTCGCCAATACTCCCTTACCCACATTGTGCGTCACTCTCAATATTACTCACTGCTCCCCAAACGACAGAGAGTATCCTTCCTTCTCTCACATTTGTTTCTGTAACACCTTTCATTGCCACTGCCTGAAGAGAAGTGTCGACAACTCTTGCTCAAAGTTCTACATACAGCCTTTCGTCAGCGAAGTTTCTCCTGTATTGAAGTAAATTTTGGGAATATAACCAGAGCAAAGTAAAAGAGATGTCATTGTTGTGACGCAAATTAATCTGACAGCAAAATTATTTTAAGGGTACTATGTAGGACTGAGGTTGTAACGTGTATCAAAGACAATAGCAGAGAACATAACATACAAAATGTCTTGTAAACTGCGTGTTAGGAGAAACTCACGTGGAAATATCATGTGTTGCTGGGACGGCTCACTCGGCTAGTGTAGGCGTGGTTGCTTGTGAGATGTGGGTCCGTAGATTTACCTCCAGGATTTCAGGATGATCATAAAGACTCCGTATTACTGCTGGATGCTTTAGTGGGAGCTTAGATGTTCCACCCACTGAGTGAAGTTGATCTCCAACTCTCATACAATCTTTCGGGGCACAGGTAGAGAGTTTTCTTTGTGTGTCTTGCCCAGTGTCACGACTACACTCTTTACAGATAAAACTGTTTCTCCAGCAGAATTTGGAAAAGGTCTGTTGGCCTCTGAATGACAGGAGGTCCACAGATGCCTCAGCACAAAACATCCGGTTGCTTAGTCGTTCATTTCTATACCTCATTACCCCCGGTGAAGCAGATATTTTTCTTTTACTGATACAGATAAACAGAAGACAATTTAAACAGTAAAATAACATTCATATTGTAAGTTAATGTTTAAAAATTATATAATATACTAATAAAAGGAGTATATTGGTTAACAGGGAAAATATTTAACTTAAACCTAGATAGGTAACCTTGGGTCTCAGAGACGCCAGGCTCCCAAAAGTAAGTTTATATATATGAAGTTAAGGCCAAGGGATCTGTTCTTCCCTCTACCTTCCTGACTAGTGAAGTTTTTCATGGGAATGATGGAGTCATTCCTGGAATGGGCTCATATTTTTCTCTATAAAGCCACTGGGGTCTCTCAGACCCCAGGTTACCTATCATGCTACCTAAAATGTCACCTAACATGTTAGCACACAGATGGCAAATCGGGAAGTTTTCAACGTCATCATTCTACATCAGCAGCCTAACGGTGCCAATACCAAGAAATTATGTTTTCTGCCTTCCCTCCCCCCCAACCTCCATCTGCATTGACTGTATTTAAATCCTGCTAAAGTAAGTTTTGGTCATGGATTATCATTCATTCTACCTTCTGAATATGTTATTAGATGTATCTACGTTATGTAGACCTACATGGAGCCCTACAGTTATACAAGAAGTATGTGAGATTTGCCGATTGAAAAGGAACAGAAATTACATCAAAATTTATATGTATTATTTTGTTTTGTTTGTGTGAGGTGGAAGGGGGGAGAGGGAGGGGTAGGCCAGGGATGAGATGGAGGGATGGAGTGGAGAGGTATATGAGAGAGGGGGATATGAACTGGGAGCAGGGCAATGAAATGGCGGGGGACAGGGCGACATGGAGGCAAGTTGCTTGTGGCCACCCCTTACGAGATTGAGATGTCTGGAAATAGACAGATAGATAGATTTTGTTTTTACTTTCTTGTTTGCAGTTAATTTTCATTAATTTTGCTGTGTTTCTCCTTTTGTTAACAGGAGGTCCCAACATTGGTCTACAGCAGATGACCCAAGAGATGAAGATAATAGCTGTTAGTTTTGCTAGGGTTAAGGTTAATAATAGTACACACAAAATGTTGTACTTTTTATCAAAAAGTGAAAAAAAATCTTTCACTTAAGCTTTACCTTTTCTTGGCCTCAATGAAAGAAAATTGCTTGAATTATTTGTTTATTAAAGCACATTGCAATAAACCAAACGTAATTAGTTTTTTATTGGGATCTATGAGACCCCAGGTTGCCTATTGATGTTAACAATAAAGGGTTACCTATTTAGGGATGTACATGCATTAGCGAATGATACCATTTTGATATATGTTGCGGTGATTAATAATAAAATTACATAACAGGTGGTTATACAGGAATTACAGTGTTATCGCGAGAGAATAAGGCCTTGTAAAATCTAAAAAATGTTCACATAATTAGTTGGGTGTCCACACGTCTTAACACATTTCAACACTGTTTAGTAGAGGTAGCGTGGGCCATGGTTTGCTCATTTTATCAGAGTCCCACTTAAATTTCTCCACCTTCTGTGTCAGGCTGCATGTTCATCTTGTCACATTCACAGTGAACAAGTTTCATTGTTTTCCTTGTTCCATGTTGTAACCTAATCTCATGGAGTATCTTTTCCATACATTTAACACAACAGTGAACAAAAACCACCATGAGCAAAAATCCTGGTAGAGTGACTGCAACTGGAGGATATAAAAAAATGGAGGTTTAAAAATGAGTAATGCAAGAAGTGAACCATCTGTACAGTCACAAAGTCATAATTGATTAGGTAAGCAAGCATGTCCAGCTGAGGAGCGATGATACACTGTCAATGGAATAAACAGGAGAGATATTTATAGGTGCAAAGATTTCAAAGCCATGGGAACGAATGCCATAGTGTTGACGGGCTTGTATGTAGAGAAAGACTTGGACTTAGCAATAGTCTGGGGCAATGTAAAGACCAGAAGCATCGAGTGACGTAACAGGAGTATTCGGACAGTCAATACTAACAAATGATAGGGTACAAAAATAAAAGTAATGTATACGGACTACGTAGGGATTAGACTTTAGCACCAGTCGAGCAAGGCAGTACTCAGAAAGGTGGATGGAAAGCTGATAGAAAGGAGAGCTGGAGCTCCCGATTCATCAGCCCTTGGGACTGGATCCTGACCATCCCTTTTTCTGAACTTTTTCAGTGTTTCAGTAACACAGAGAGTACTGTCAACACCTAACTGCGTACACATAACTCACTACACTTCCCATTCAAAACTCAACCAAAAGGGCGTCTCACAATCAAACCTTGGAGTTCGGGGGGGGGGGCCACTAATGCCCCTGCCATCCTCCCCCTTCCCGGCGACGACCCAGCGAGATGCCTGAGACCACTGTCTGACGCACTTCTTCTTCATTTCTGCAACATTCGTGGCCTCTCCTCTAACTTTCCGTCTGTTGAGGACCACTTCTCCTCTAATCCTCGCCTTCACTTCCTGACTGAGACTCAGCTCTCTGAGGCAATGATTTCAAACATTTCTCTGTATTCTCCTACTTTCTCTATAATCACTAGAAAACCAAAGGTGGCTCTTGTGCATATGTATGGAATGGCTTATCTTGCTCTTGTGTTCCTGAAATTGATTCTTCTGAATTTTTGACTCTGGTGTCAGCTTTCCTGTCATTCTCTGACTAAATACATCCGTGCTGTTTACTTATCTCCTAATTCTAATATGAAAAGTTCTGTTGACAATCTTTCTTCTATGATGGAACACATCCTATCAATTTCTCCTTTCTCTTAAACCTCCATTTTAAGAGATTTTAATGTTCACCACCACCTTTGGTTCTCCTCTCCTTTCACTGATTCACCTGGTGAACAAGTCTACATCTTTTCAATCCTCAGTGACCTAGAGCAACTTACACAGCACCCTACCCATATCCCTCACTGCCTTGATAGAGTTCTAACATGCTTGACCTCTTCTTTACAACTAATCCTTCTACTTACACTGTTAATCGTTCCACTCCTTTGGGCTTCTCTGAACACAAGCTTATCATCTTAACCTGTCCTATCACTCCAGTACAGCCTGTGCACCCTCCAAAGAAACATTGGCTGTGACACTTTGGAACTGCTGATTGGGAGGTCCCCAGGCAGTAGTTCTTTGATTTTTCCCGAAATGATTATTGCTTCCATGGCCAGTGCCATCTGGGTGTACTATAAGCATGTGAATGTGAGTGCGAGTTGATGAGTGTGAGTGTCAATGAGTGTGAGTGTGATTTAGTGAGTGACTGAGTGAGGAGTACTCTGTAGCACCAGTCGAACAGGACAGTACTCCCAAGGTGGATGGAAAGCTGATGACAGGGAGAGCTGGAGCTCTCGTTTCATCAGCCCTTGGAACTAGTTCCTGACCATCCCCCTTTGCTAAACTTTTTCAGTGTTTCAGTAACACAGACAGTAGGCCAGCATGCTCTCCAGTACAAGTTTCTCTAACTGTCAACACTAATCTACATGCACATACTCAGTACACTTCCTTTTCAAAATTAAGAAAGGAAAATGGCACACATTAACCTTGCCTCGGAGTCCCTGGGGGGTGGGGACCATAAATGCCCCCACCATCCACCCTTCTCCCGGTGTCGACTCAACGAGCCACCTGGAACCACTGTCTGACTCACTTCTTCATTTCTGCAACATTCACGGCCTTTCCTCTAACTTTCTCCCTGTTGAACACCACTTCTCCTCTAAACCTCACCTTTAATTCTTAACTGAGACTCAGCTGTCTGAGGCAACTAACAGCAAACCCTTTTCTGTATCCTCCTACTTTCTCTACACTCATTTCAAAGCCAAAGGTGGCTGCTGTGTATATGTATGCAATGACTTATCTTCCTCTAATGTTCCTGAACATGATTCTTCTGAATTCTTTACTCTCTGGCTTTGGCTCTCCTGTCATTCTCTGACTAAATATATCTGTGCTGTTTACTTATCCCCTAATTCTACTGACTATCAAACATTCTTTGACTATCTTACTTCAATGATGGAACACATTCTATCTATTTCTCCTTTCTCTGAAATCTCCATTCTAGGAGATTTCAATGTTTACAAGCACCATAGGCTCTCCTCTCCTTTCACTGACTCACCTGGTGAACAAGCCTACATCTTTTCTATCCTCAATGACATAGAGCAGCTTGTACAGCACCCTACCCATATCCCTGACTGCTTTGGAGAGAGCTCCAACATCCTTGACTTTTTCCTTACAACTAATCCTTCTGCTTACACTGTTAATCTTTTTTCTTTGTCGGGCTCCTCCAAACACAATCTTATTACCTTAACTTGTCCTATTGCTATGGTATGGCATGTAGACCCTCCAAAGAAACATCAACTGTAGCACTTTGGAGCTGCAGATTGGGCGCCCCTCAGGCAGTACTTTTTTTATTTCCCTGGAATGATTATTGCTTCCATGGCCGGGAGCCCTTTGAGTGTGCCTTGTGCATTACAGAGGTTATTCTCTCAGGCATGAAGGCATACATTCCTTTCTCATATCCTTTGACTAACCCAAGAAAGCCTTAATCACGCTTGTTCTAGTGCTGCCCACAACAAGGAGAGGGCCTATGAAAGGTACCAGAGCCAACCCACCCCTGAATCACATCATTTTTATGTTTCTGCCCTGTATCGTGTTGTGTCTGTTCTTCACTCTGCTAAAAATAATTTAATCTGTACTAAATGCTCTCAACTCTCCAACTCGAATTCTTCCCACCTCTTCTGGCACACGGCCAAAAACCTTTCTATGAACTTTACCTCATCATCCTTCCCTCCTCTTTTCTACTCTTATGGCTCTGTAGCTATATCTTCTGCTGATAAAGCAGATCTCTTCTCTCAGACTTTCTCCCCCAATTCCACCTAAGACGATTCCAGTGCTGTTCCTCCATCACTTCCTCCCTCTGATTTGCTCATGGCTGACATTAAAATTTCTTCAGCTGATGTATTTTCTGCCATCATTGGCCTCAATACTAACAAGGCATATGGGCCTGATGGAGTCCCTCCTGTTGTTCTCAAGACCTGTGCTTCTGTGCTTACACCCTGCCTAGGCAAACTCTTTCGCCTTTGTCTTTCAACTTGTACCTTTCCTTCTTGCTGGAAATTTGCTCTCATTCAGCCAGTCCCAAAGAACGATGACCATTCCCTACCCTCTGACTATCGTCCAATTGCTTTAACATCCTGTGTCTCAAGAGTTTTTGAGTCTATTCTTAATAGAAAAATTTAAAAGCATCTTTCCTATCACAACCTTCTTTCTGATCGTCAGTATGGGCTCCGCTTGGGACGCTCCACTGGCAATCTTCTCACCTACCTTTCAGACTCTGGTCATCCTCCTTTTGGGACTTTGCCAAAACCTTTGCCATTGCAGTTGACATCTCAAAGGCTCTCAATCGAGTCTGGCATTAATCTTTAATTTCCAAACTGCCCTGTTATGGTTTCTATCCTTCTATCTGTGCCTTCATCTTTAGCTTCCTTTCTGGTCGTTCTATAGCTCCTGTTGTAGACGGCCATCGTTCTTCTCCTAGATCTATCAATGGTGGTGTTCCTCAGGGCTCTGTCCTATCATCAACTCTCTTTTATTCATCAATGTTCTTCTAAGCTGTACATCTAACCTTATCCACCTGTACGCTGATGATTCCACCCTTCACCTTTCCATTCAGTTCCTGCAACGTCCATCTCAGCACTTACTTCAACAAACAAGGGATGAGGCTATGGCACACCTAATGTCTGACTTGGCTCGTATCTCCGACTGGGGCAAAAATAATCTTGTTGTTTTTAATGCATCAACGACTCAGTTTTTAAACTCATCAACCCGACAAAATCTTCCACAAGAGTACCCACTAATGTTCAGTTCTACCCAGCTCAATCCTGCATCATACTTGAAAATGCTTGGGCTTTCATTCACTCGGGATTTATCTCAGAAAGATCATATTACCTCTCTTGTAAAATCTGCTTCCAAGAGATTAAGGTGGTAAGCCTACTCCGTACCTTCTTTACCTCACACAGTTGTTGACTTTATACACGGGTTTTAATCGCCCCTGTGTAGAGTACTACTCTCATGTGTGGGGAGGCTCCCCACATACAGTACAGTTCTTCTCAATAGGCTTTTTGTCCCATTAACTTTCCTCCTCTTATTGGCTCCCTTCAACCTCTGTCTCTTCGCCGCACTGTTGCCTCTTTATCTCTTTTTTGTCGCTACTTCCGTGGTCACTGCTCCTCTGAACTGTCTGCTTGCATCCCTCCACCTCTATGACTGGTGCGTAGCAGTCGTCTAGCAACAAACTCTCATCCCCTTTCTGTCCAAGTCTCTAATGCAAGAGTTAACCTTTAATCCCGATCCCTCAGTTATGCAAAAGGTCAACTCTGGAACTGTCTCCCTCTGTTTGTATTTCCTACTTCCTATTATCTCCAGTCTTTCAAACGCAGTGTGTCCAGGCATCTCGAAATGAACGTATCTTGGATGTGACTCTCTTTTGTATTGTTTTTGTTTTTTTCTTGCAAGGAACTGTTTTGCGTGGTCCTAGCCTTTGGTTCCTTCTTCCTCACATAAAAAAAAGTGAACGTTAGTGAATGTCTTTGCGTTAGGGTGAGTGCAAATGAGTGAGAGCTAGTGAATGAGAGTGAGTGAGTGAGTGAATGAGTGAGTGAGCAAGTGAGTGAGTGAGGATCAGAGTGAGTGAGAGAGAGCAAGTTAGTGAGAGTGAGCAAGTAAGTGAGAGTGAGTGAGCAAGCGAGTGAATTAGTGAGAGAGTTAGTGAGCTAGTGACCGAGTGCATGAGTGAGTGAGAAACTGAGTGAGTGAGTGAGTGAATGACTGAGTGTCAATGAGTGAGTGAGTGACTGACTGACTGATTGAATATGTGAGTGGGCGAGTGAGTGTGAGTGGGTGAAAGAGTGACTTGGTGAATGAGTGGAAGTGAGTGAATATGTGAGTGAATTAGGGTATGTGAGTGAGTGTGTTGGCGAGTGAATACGAGTGGGTGAGTCTGTGAGTGAGTGAGAGTGACTGTGAATAAAAATAAGTGTGAATTTGGATCTGTTAGTGATTGGGAGAGTGAGTGAGTAACAGTGAGTGTCAGTGAGTGTGTGTGAGTGAGTGAATGTGAGTGAGTGAGTGTTGAGGGTGAGAGAGTGAGTGTGAATGTGAGTGTGTGAATGTGAGGGTGTGAATGTATGTGAGTGAGTGTGAATGTGAGTGAAAGTAAGTCTGAGTGAGTGATTGTGAATGTGAGTGAGAGTGAGTGTGAGTGAGTGAGTGTGAATGTGAGTGAGTGACTGTGAGTGCGTGAGTGTGAATGCGAGTGAGTGTGAGTGTGCGTGTGCATATGCATGAATGTGAGTGAGTGAATGCTTTTGGATCTGAGTGTCATTGAATGAGCATGAGTGAGTGAGTGAATGCGAATGAGTGACTGAGTGGGTAAGTGTGACTGAGTGTGAGTGAGCGAGTGAGTGTGAGTGAATGTGAGTCAGTAAGTGCGACTGAGGTGAGAGAGCGTGAGGGCGAGTGAAAGGGAATGAGAGTTAGTGTGTGTGAGTGAGTGTGCGCGATTGACTGAGAGGCTGTGAGTGAGTGAGTGAGTGAGAGTGAATGTTAGTAATAGTGGGTAAGTGTGAATGTGTGAGTGAGTGTGAGTCAATGAATGTAACTGAATGTGAGTGTGTGAGTGTGACTGAATGAGTATGAGAGAGTGTGTGGCTGAATGTGAGTGACAGAGTGTGAGTGAGTGATTGTGACTGACTGAGTGTGTGTGAGTGAGTGAGCAGGAGTGAATGAATGTGCGTGAATGTGAGTGAGTGTGAGTATGAATGAGTATGGATGAATGTGAATGAGTATGAATGTAACTGAGTGTGTGTAAGTGTGAATGTGAGTGAGTTTGTGAGTGAGTGAGTGTGAATGTGAGTGAGTGAGTGAGTGAGCGGGTGTGAGCGAGTGTGACTAAGTGTGAGTGAGTGAGTGTGAATGTGAGTGAGTGTGAGTGAGTGTGAAAGTTAGTGAGTGGAAGTGAGTGTGAGTGAGTGAGTGTGAGCGACTGATTGTGAGTTAGTGAGTGTGGATGATTATGAGTGAGTGTGAGTGTGTGTGAGTGTGAATGAATGTTCGTGGGAGTCAGTGAATGTGAGAGAGAGTGACTGACTGTGAGTGAATGTGAATGAGTTGTGAGTGAGTGTGTGTAGGTATGAGTGGATATGAGTAAGTGGATGTGAGTGGGTGAGTGTGAATGTGTGTGAGTGTGAGTGAATGTTAGTGGATGACTGTGAATGTGATAGAATGTGGGTGAGTGAGTATGATTCATTGAGTGTGAGTGAATGAGCGTGATTGTGTGTGAGTGAGTGTGACAAAATATGAGCGAGTGAGTGTGAGTGAGTGTGTGAATGAGTGAGTGTGAGTGTGTGAGCTTGAGTAAGAATTAATGTGAGAGAGGGAGTGAGTAAATGTGAGTATGAGTGTGTTTGTGAGTTAGTATGAGTGTGTATGAGCAAGTGATTGTTAGCGAATGAGTGATTGTAAGTGACTGAGTGATTGTGAGTGAGTGAGTGAGTGATTTTGATTGAGTGTGATCGAGTGTGAATGAGTGTTAGTGTGTGTGAGTGAGTGAGTGTGAGTGAGTTGTGTGAGTGAGTGTTAGTGTGTTAGTGAAAGTGTGACTGAGTATGAGTAAGCAGGTGGGTGGGTGAGTGTCAGTGAGTGTGAGTGACTGTGCAAATGGGTGTGAGTGAGTTTGAGTGAGCGACTGTAAGTGCGTGTGATTTAGTGTGAGTGATTGGGTGTGAGTGAGCGTGAGTGAGTGATGGTGAGTCAATGTGAATGAGTGAGTGGGTGAGAGAGGGAGTGAGTGAATGAGGCAGAGTTAGTTAAGTGTGTGTGTGTGTGTGTGTGTGTGTGTGTGTGTGTGTGTGTGAGTGAGTTAGTGAGTGAGAGTGAATGAGTGAGTGTGAGTGAGTGAGTGGGTGAGTGGTAGAGATTTAGAGGGTGAGAGTTGGTGGACGAGAGAAAAGGAACAGTACAACCCAGACTAGTGCAGCGCAGGACAATGCGGATTACAGTGTTATTGAATGTTGTCCTCAATTTAAACCTGTAATTAAATATTCATTTATTGTTGAATACCATCAAATCTTGGCCGTTGACAGCATGTGTGATAATTATAGTCTAGCCATGATTTACAGGATATATAAAAAAAATGTGGGTAATCACTAACTGGCAGCTGGAGGATAAGGAAGGGGGAGTTAGGGGTTGAAGAGAGGGTACACCTGGTCCCGATCATCCCCCCCACCCCTCCCGCTCTTACCTCTGTCCAGGGTATAGGGGGGAAGGAGAGAATCACCCCTGAGTAGAAATTAGTACTCTTGGGTATGAAGTACACACACACACACACACACACACATATATATATATATATATATATATATATATATATATATATATATATATATATATATATATATAACGTACCTGTACGTCTATCTGAACAGATGTAATAAAATATATATTCATTAACAATTCTTTACGCATCTCGCAATCTTTAAAATTCGATATCTTGCCGTGTTTGCATTTCCTCGTAAGGTATTTTTTTTTATCAATGGTGGTTTTGTTAAGTAAACTAGTGCCAATAATTCTAAATACGTCACCACAGCTGTGTACAGAAGCTAGCCTCCATATAACCAACAGCACACAGGCAGTAGCCTCCGCACCCTATACTTTATGTTTAATAAATTTCTGTGAAGGTGGAGATCATACAGAACAATAACCGGTGAGTAGTAGAGTACATGCTTCTCGTCTCTTGCCATGCTTGATTTTTTTCTATTATGCTTTTTCTAATTATTTTCATACTGTCAATCCTAGGATTGCAGTATTATATGAAAAATATAGGTCAGTCATGTTTTATGCACCTGGTGTACTGGTTGAGTTATTTGTCATCATCATCATCATCATCATCATCATCATCATCATCATCATCACCATCATCATCATCACCATCATCCTGCCTTTTTTACTCCTCTGTAGGTGGTGTGAGGTAGGATCCAGAAAGTAAGGAAATGACAAAACATGATAATTAGAGCAGATCATCAGCATCCCCAGTGAAATGGTCCACAAACCCATTCATTCACCATTCAAGCCTCCGGAATCGTGGCTTCATCTCTTAGGGACATCGTTACGAACGTAACGTCATAATTACATATGTAACATGAGTCAGTCTGAAGACTTTTAAGGTAATAAAGCGTTGCCGAACTCTTGTCATGCTCTCCCTCGTTCAAAATTAACCCACGCATCTAGTTCCTTCTCAGTTCACTAGACACATCAATCTTTATTCCTTTTAATATGTAAAGAATGAGTATGTTAAAATGTCATTTTGTATAATCTATTACTTGAATTCTTCCTCCATTAGTTACCTCTTCTGTTGTGGTTTGGCAATGTATGTGTTTGCCGTTTTTTTTTTTTTTTTGTGATATTCGTCCCAGCAATGCTGGGACATGGGCAAACAAAGAGCCCATCAGAGATGCGCTTAACTTGCGCGAGCTTGAATTATCGAGGGGGTGGGTATTCCCTGAATGTGATGAGTAATATGTTTAAAGGAGCACGTGCAACGATGCCAGCGGCGTCCGTGAAATCATCCCCAGTCCGAGCAAAAGTCGTGTCAGGGTGAGACCTGAGCATGGAAGTGGCTGGGCAGTAAAGAAGATAGTGAATGAGTGGCTCCTCAGATGTGACCAAACAATGGGTGCACGGGTCCGGCTCTGTACTGACAATTTGTTTGTAGCAGGGAAATCCCAGATGCAATCGCCTGAGCCTCACTGCAATATAGTTGGGTATGCCTTTCGAGGGCAACAAAAGAGAATATGATGTGGCGGTGGCATACCACGTAGCAGAGCGAGAGCCCTCTGCAACCAAAAGCTGATGTTCCTCTCGAGACTGCCTGCTGATGGTAGCAGTGAGAGTGCTAATGACGTGCGAGAGGCTGGGGCGCAGTTGAAATGTGATGTCAGGAAATGAGCAAGCTGAACGTGCTGCGTCATCAGCAAGCTCATTGCTGCTGATTCCAACATGACCTGGGAGCCAGTGGAGAATAATAGTGGCACCCCTATGGATGAGAAGGGATGCAAATGTAAAAATCGCCGTCAGAAGAAAGACGTTGTCCTTAAAGGAGAAAGATCTTAGCCTCTGAAGGGAGGAAAGTGAGTCGGTGTGAATTATGACACGGTGATGATGATGGTGATGAGCGTGGCACAATGCACCCAGGATGGCAGCGAGCTCTGCCTGGAAAGCGGATACACCTGGGAGAGTCACCAAGATTCAATTGTTTGCCCAGAGACAAAGGCCGCCCCAGCAGCGCCATCAGAGGATACTGAATCATTTGTAAAATAAGTGGCTGAGTCTGGTGAATCTAGAGCCGCAACCCGACTAAGACCCACTTGACAGAGGAGTGCAGGAATGGAAGTTCGAGGTTTGGCCTCAGAGGGGTATACATTTTTAAAAAGAAGGGGGTCCCATGATGGTGGATCAGTGTACCCAGGAAAGGGAGAGTCAGGATCTTGGCAGAGGCTTGCAGCAGCTCCCAGTCCATGGATAACAGCAGTTGTAGTCCGGGCCCAGTCACGCTGAGTGGCAGGCTCGGGTGGGCAGCACAAAAGACGTCGTAGGAGGGCAGAGACAGGCAGGTGGGGCCAACACCGTATCAGCTGCAGAGTGATGACTGCCACTCGTAGCGCAACACGATGCGCCAGAGACGGCAAACCATTCTCCATACGGAGATTGACAATCCAGGCCCAGGGTGGAGCACCCAGCATGATACAGAGTGCATTGTTCTGTATGACCTCCAGAGATCTAGAGACTGGTGGAGCGAGTCCGGTCAAACAGATGGCACTGTAGTACCAGGGATCGGATGGCATGTATATAAAATGTTCGGAGGACTGAGTACGACGCCCCCAAACTCTGCTTGGAGAGATAGCGGAGAGCAGCCAGTCTGGTGGAAGCACGCTCCCGCAGGTATCAAACATGGCAGGCAAAAGTAAGACCCCTGTCAAGCCAGACTCCAAGATACTGATGGACAGTGACAAGAGAGAGCTACTGCCCCCCAAGCAGCATAGGAAAGTCTGGGGGACGGAGTCCAAAAGCCAGACACTTTGTCTTATTAAAATTAATCTTCAGCCCTAGGTCAGTACACTTAGCATGCAACCGAGAAAGGGCCGAGTCCGCCTGTGTGAAGCAGTCCCTCCTAGTAAAGATGAGGGCCAGATATTCCGCATAGCAGAGGAGGGTAATGCCAGGCCCATAGTCTACAGTTAAGAGCCCCTCCATAAGGATATTAAAAAGGAGAGGGCTCAAAATGCTCCCCTGGGGGGTGCCGTTAGGATGTAGGTGAAAAGGGGAAAGGTGTCCCTGGAATCAGACCCCTGCAGATCGATCGTTAAAGAAATCCTGGATCCAGGATAGGAGCCTGCCTCCCACACCCCTGGCCGCAAGAGCCGCCAGGATTACAGTGGGGCTTGCCAGTTCAAAGGCTTTCTCGAGATCGAGGAAGACAGCCATTCCCCTTCCTCCCCTCAGCTCCCCAAGGAATGACGCGAGGCAGTGAGTGGTACTCCTGCCCGGATGGTAGGCGTAAATCCTTGGGTGTAGCAGTCCCAGCCACCAAGCAAGACGAGCCCGCACAACCCTCTCAGCCGTCTTAGCAACACAGCTGAGAAGGGAGATGGGGCGCATGGTGGCGGAATCACGAGGCTTTGAAATTGGGTGGATAACAGCTGTCTTCCACGACCTCGGCAGACGCCCCTCAGACCACAAGAGGTTGAGCAGATCAAGTAGACGTTCTCTACCACAATCTCCAGCATGTGACAGGACAGAGTATGTGAGCCCATCGAGCCCCGGCACAGTGTCCTCCCTGTGCTGCAGCGCTTTGTGGAGCTCCCCACTGGTGATCAGACAGTCAGCAGGGTCAGGCCTATCACACGCTGCCTGAATTGCTGCACACGAGAGGCGGACAGCTGCACCTGTAAGGCTCTGACAGACTGTGGGAGATTAGAAGAGGCAGAGCGGTCAGCGAAGTGCTGAGCAAGATGGCTGGCCTCAGCGGCAGGGTCAGGATGGGAGGGAGGACGAGGTGGGCATGGATCAGAGATGGACCTGATTCTCCTCCACATCTCACGGAGCGTGGAGTGAGAGTCTAGGGTACGACACCATCTGATCCACGCCTCCTCCCTAAGGCGGCGCTTCTCGGAAGCCACATGCCGCGTGACAGCAACCAGGTACCGGCGGTGCGGAGATGTACAGTGCCGTCGGTACTGCTTGCGTGCCGCATTGAGTCTCCGGTTCAGTTCCTTGACCCTGTCGCAGTAGAGCCAGCTGTCTCGGTAGCACCTCGTCGAGCGCTGCCGCAGTGGGATAGCAAGAGAGGCAGCTTGTGCCAAAGTACTTGCTACCTGATCTGCTCTGCTCTTGAGGTCTGAGGCAGGAGGGGATATCTCAAAGGCCGCCGTGAGAGCACGGGCAAAGGCCGTCCAGTTTGCCGGTGATTTGATCTTTCTATAAATCATACTTTGCATCACTTTAACCCCTTCAGAACAATAATGTATTTTATATTTTATTCTCGCTTCCACCAGACGATTTTTCTTAGCTTTGTAGAGGTGGCAGGCGGCAGACTGAATACGAAAGCACTCCTTTAACCCCTCCTACAAGAAAAAGTCACTTTCACATCGAATGAAATTAATTGAAGGTGACAAGAATTTATAAAACAAAATGTCACCGAAGTAAAGGGGGATAAGGTTTCAGTAATAGGTACTGAAACTATAGTCCCTTATTGTTGCATTACAGGATGAAGCAAATGTTGATTATACTCATTTCTTTGATGACTTACTTTGAATGCCAGTTATTTATCAAGAATACTTTCCTCAAAAGCACGCAACTTCGCGTACACACACACACACACACACACACACACACACACACACACACACACACACACACACACACACACACACACACACACACACACACACACACACACACACACACACACACACACACACACACACACACACACACACACACACACACACACTCGCTGGTGCAGTGGTAACGTTCCCGCATGCCAACTGGTGGACGGGAGTTCGCGCCTCGCTCAGGTTGCGAAAAATTTCACTGACGAAGTGGGTGGTTACTGTCCCCCTAGAGCAAGGGGACGGGTGTGTGCGTGTGTGAAGGTCACAGCCTTGCCCTTAGATCGAACTATATGAGCTCTCAGCTCCCTTCCGGGAGGGTAAAAGCTGACGATCACGACCATCAAGTGATCCTGACCGAACCGGTGAATTACACACACACACACACCAACAAGAAAAAGTTATTTTCTTATATTTGATGCTAAATAATACTAAATACCCAGTATAGGAAGCATAGGCTGTTGCTGAGGAATAAGTTTTCTGTCTGTCTGTCTGTCTGTCTGTCTGTCTCTGTCTCTGTCTGCCCGTCTGTCTGTGTCTGTCTGTGTCTGTCTGTCTGTCTGTGTCTGTCTGTCTGTCTGTGTCTGTCTGTCTGTCTCTCTCTCTCTCTCTCTCTCTCTCTCTCTCTCTCTCTCTGCCAGATGTTCATTTGATTAATTTTTTTCAAAAATAATGCCCCAAGGAACAGTGTCATTGTTTCCTTCTTTTCCAGTAACTTGATGTAGTGATCTCAGATATCAGTCACTAACCTCTTGACGTCACTGTTCTGATCTATATAATAATTAGGAGTAATGTGTGGCACTCCAGATGATGCTACTATTTCGTTGCCTGCTTCTGTTCTCATGTAAATTAGAACCAAAGAGAGGGTATAAATTAAAACACTTGCAACATTGTTGAGACATTAGGACATTTATATGAGGGTGGTGATGGGAAAAATGAGTCTGAGGCAAAGTTTTATTCCCGACCAGCTTCACCTCTGAAAAACCTTTTTGCAGAAACCGGTCAGGAATGAAACTGTCTCAGATTCGTATTGTCCCTGCACCAAGCACGCTCTAATTTTATTGTAAAATATTTGAACTACTCAAAATATCCACGACATGTAGTCATGGTCGGGTGTGAAATAGGTTTGTGGTTTGTGTCTTGAGCCAGGTACACACGTCAAATACAGAAATTTATGTCAGCACCCGAATACAGTAAGTAAGTTATTAGATCAGTGCTATGGTTTGTGACATTTCGCCATGGCATCTATATGACTTAACATTAATAAATGGAGCTCGTTCATATGGTTTCTATAGCTCATTGAACAGTAGATTCTCTCTCTCTCTCTCTGTCATATATATATATATATATATATATATATATATATATATATATATATATATATATATATATAGATATAGAGATATATATATATATATATATATATGGAGCCTCTGTGGTAAAGTGTTTTCGTACACTGAAGAACAAGGGTTCACACCCCGCCAGGGTAATAAACTTTGGGAGCGTTCTTTTGGCCTCGTACTGCATTGGCGGATGGTTGAACCAGTGTCGCATACTATAAAGTATGCTTGCACCCAATCGGCTTGCGCAGGCCGATTACACTTGGTTCACAGACTACATTACATACACATCCAAAGCCACTCCAACACAACAATTACACTTACAAGCATTTCTCACGCTACATACAGTCTCTACCAGACAGCCTAAGCCACTTGGTAGAGATACATTGGCTGTATCGTCCCCACTTCGGTCGGGATAGGCCGGTCCTGCAGTGGACACTCAAGCGGCTGATGAGATTATATGCACAACGATGGATTGCCTCTGACCAACGAGCTACAGTTTAAAGAAAGGGAGAGATTATAGGATGGAGGCGAGTGGGTGGCGACGACGGGACTGTTGTTGGTTGATGAGGGCGGACAGAGGTCGGATAGAGTAACAAAAACTGCCGTAGGAGAGGGGGGAGGAGGGAGGAGTTATGTCGTTGCCACATAAGTTTTCTTTAAAACCGTCAGAGCTGGTACGTATTATTTTTTTCGATTCTCGCGACATCTAGACCGTTTTATTCAACTTTAGATGAATTTATCAATCTGATGTGGTAAAATACAACTTTCAGTAACCGTATTAGTAGGAGGAACCTTTCTAAAATTGATGAAAATGCGTCTGGAGAGAGAAAGAACGAAATACACAAGCGGGAGCACCCAGAAAGTTCAACACCCTCTCCCATCAACCGGCCTTAGGGCCAAATATTTTATTTTCACCTGTGAACTTGGCTTTCAAAATCGAGTTACTTAATTTTTGCTTGACCTTTAATCCTTTCACTAAGTTTGTTCCAAATCTGTTCAAAGCTATTTGAGTTGACCCTGTCCTGAGAACTAGAATTTTAACCTTTTTATGTTTCCTTGAACTCTGAACGATCGCTTTAAAAATCGAACCTTTTTATCCCCCGTCATACACTGAGGATTTGCAAAAATGTTGGAATAAATCGGACAAAAACTGTTTAAACTGACCTTGCCGTGTGACCGTGACTCTCCTTAAAAACAGTAGCTTAACTCCATGTTTGACCCTCAATCCTTTCACCAAGTTTGGTCAAAATCAAGATGATAATTCTTTCTTTTCCTTTTTATTCTTTTTGCACACGCAGACACACAGGTCGAACTTCGACCTTGCTATGTGATCTAGACGTTTGAATAATTATTGTCAAAATCGAATCCTTTCGTTCTTAACTTCAACTTTTCAGCCATAATTTGGCTGAACTGGATAAAAACAATTTAAGCTGACCTTGGCATACTAGTACTTTGATCTTGCCCTGTGATCTTAACCCTGAAATATTCTCAACAAGAAGTCAACCCCTTGGTTGTCCCTCAGTCCTCCCGCAAAATATGTGTTATATATTCGTATAGTTCACACACACACACACACACACACACACACACACACACACACACACATTGAGCAAGCTTGCACGGTTTCAGAAAATACATCTTCTCATAGATGAAACCAGGTGGATTACATGGATCTAACTTGTACCTTACTGTTTTAGCTCTGTTTGTGATAATCATGATAATATAATGACAAAAGTAACCGTGAGAAAATTTTGAGCGTGTCTGAAACATACAGCTTATTGTTTATAAGACGTTTTCGTCATATGCTGCTGACGAGTTGAGGCTAGATCATGGGTGACTGATATAATTATGTCGTAGGTGGGTTCACAAGTATATACCATAAGGGATCACAGATTTCAAAGGGATCTGCAATTTACATCTCACCTCAGCCAGAGCAGCAGCTCACTCTGAATACTGTGCTAAGATAAGTTTTTCGCGATTCATGCTGAATGAATGAGGCAACGCTTGTAGACAGGTGGAGGTTGTTGTTAATGTTGAATAAACCCGTCTGTCTTGATGAACAGAACCATCAACCACAGGTAAACAAATATCCCTGTGCAAGCCCGTTCCATACAATGAACCTATATTCCCTTCTAGCAAAAAGCACATCTACACAGCGAGGCGCGGTGAAGATATTAGGGGTTTGGGGCCAGGATGGACGCCGCAGTTGCATTCCTCCATCCAGCTAAAAAAGGCACCTTTGCAGGCTCTACGTCACCGTTATTTGGTTATGTGGTTACCACCCAGTGCTGTAAATGGTTCCTGGGTTACAGGAAGCCTTTAGACTTGTCATTCAGTGCAGAGCCACACGAATTAAAAAGAGTAATATAAAGAGACAGGAAAGATGGGATAAATTAGGAAAAGAGGAGGGCAGACAAAGAAAAAAAATGATAAAGGCGAAGGAAGAAGTAGGCAGTATAGCATCGAGTGAGTGGATGATGGGCGACTCCCTACGGCAAACGAGTGGGAGTAGATAGGGGAAGAGTTGCGCGAGGGAGAGGAAGTGATACTGTGGGTAACAGCTAAGTTCGGATCGGAAATTAATTTTAATTGAAGAGTCGTAAGGGTCTGGCATGATCTGGAAACTTCTGATATCAATGTTTTCCTGTCATAGATGTTTGAATCGTTGTTTCTTTTCAAAATGAATAAATAATTGGATAAGGTAATCCTAGACTACCTAGAGCAGTGGTTCTTAACCTTTTTTCAGTCACGGACCCCTTCGAGAATCTGGTGAAAGTTATGAACCCCTTCCCTACAAAAATGCACATAAGCACGTAAACACAGCATTTCGCATGCAACGAATATACTTTATTTCATTAAAAACTATCTCACGCGGTGTATAACCTACACAAAGTGTAAAACAGTCTTTACAAAGAATTATGTTTCTCACTCTTTTTCATGCAAAAACTAATGACCACTCGAAAAAATTAAGTACATCCAACTTGTGCAAATTAAACAAAATAAACCTTTAATTCTGCCCAAGAGTTCATTTCAATGAGAGGGTTGTTGTTTGGCTGGAATAAGAAGATGAATTGTGGAGTGGTCTTTGACAAGGCAACACGCAGGTCATCGTTGACATCAATTTGATTTTGAATTTCGTTTTGATAGAAACAAGCGCTGATAACCCAGACTCACAAACGTGTGTAGTAGCAAACGGAATCAGAGCTCCCACAGCTCGCTTTGCTTGTGTCAACAAACACTAGAATTCTTCAAGACTTTGAGTTTTTTTTTTTTTTTTTTTAGGGGGGGGAGAGGGCAGCTAATTATGCCAAACGGCATCACGCAGTATCGCTAAATTGTTCTCAATTATTCTGACCTTCACGGACCCCCTGGAACCCATCCATGGAGCCCTTGGGGGTCCATGGACCCCAGGTTAAGAACCCCTGACCTAGAGCATCCTTGCTATTGTCAAATGCTTCATTCAGCGTACGAGAGTAGCTTCGTATTTACACATTTAAACATGCAGAATTATCTTTAAACCTACATCTGTAAATAATGCAAACAGTAATACTATTATCATTCAGGCACACTACAAGAATATATCCATAAAACCAATGGTATATCTTTGTCGTTAGTTTTTATATCTATCTGTTCAAGCCTACTGCAGTATTATATGCTGGACTGCAGTTATCTAATTATCTTAAAACAAATAAAGTTTCGTTGTGAAGTAAATTTAAATTCGTGCAACATAATCTGCCTAGAAGTAGATCACAGGGAAGTTTAAAGGTAGCTTGATATTCTCATCCTTGGACTGCCAGGGGAAATTGCTGATATTTCGTCTATTAATTTATCGATGAGTGCATTTGATTTAGAAGCGGTGGGAGATCTATAACAATAGTACGCCCAAGTTACTATGGAGTGCATTAAAGTAACGCTGAAGTAACTAACGTACTGCAATAAAAACGTCCACCATGTGTTGAAATCCAGTTCTGATAAAACAATTTTTGACCCACATTCCGGGACCATTTGTGGCACAGGAAACTTCATGACACTTTTTTCTGAACAAAATATTTTGCATCTTACACCTTAGTATTCTCTTGCAGGTTTGACGTAAATAAATCTATCTATATCTATATCTATATCTGTATAAAAACACACACACACACACAAACACACACACATACACACACACACACACACACACACACACATATATATATATATATATATATATATATATATATATATATATATATATATATATATCTATCTATATATATATATATATATATATATATATATATATATATATATATTGTTACGGAACAGAGAAAGATGATGTACACTTTAAGTGAGAATACTAAGAGTCACTACTGTCCCGGAAAGTTCCAGGTTCAAAACAAAAGAGTTAGGTAAAATTACAAGTTAAAGTTTAATGCACAAACCAACAACAAAACATTCAGGACTCATAATGATAATGTAATGGCAAAAAACAGGTTAAATATATGGTTAACTGCAATAGCCTCTATTAACACGAAATTAGCAAGAGTAAATTTATCTAAGTCAGCCCTGATAAAATAAAAAATACACCGGGTAATGCTCAGTTAATGCAAGATAAATTATTACAGATACAAAATATTATTAATGATGACTGACAAAGAACCCTTACACAAATTACAAAAACCTCACTAGGCCTAAGAATCAACCTTATGCTACACAGTACAAGAAAAAATGCAACAACACTTATACTCAAATTACACAGCTGCTAGATGGTTGGAGACTTCCTGAGAAACTCACAATAATAATAACTGTACAGGGAAGGACAGAGATGCGAGCAAAATGAGGAGTAGATCTAAGTGGCAACGATGCAGAGACTGAGCTCATTATATAGGGGCCAGCAGAGCTTGATACAACTTGCAAGAAGGACGCGCAAATGAAGCCATGGGGACAAAGAGTTGACAATCCCGCACTGAACAACAGAGAGAACGACTTACTCTACTATAACGGTAGAAGGGGGGGACTGAGGCAGAACACGCTCGTGAACAAACATGCAGCATACTGTGCGTTAAAATTACACAAAGGATGATGAAATCATAGGCTATGTAACACCTCCCCACAAAGAAAAAAGAAATTTACAAAGGAAATTTCTTATTACTCTAAAACAATCTGTATATGGCATTACAGAACATGCAGAAGTCTTTCCTAGTGTTACAAAACATGAGATCTCCCTAGCACGTTCAGTCATAGGTACTTGCCAGTATCCCTTTAACAAATCAAACTTACTTATGTACCTAGCCTTTGCGATCTTGTCTATGCAATCTTCCACGCGAGGGAGAGGGTAAGTGTCTGTTTTGGTGATCTGATTAACACGTCTGTAGTCGATGCAAAGCCGCTGTGACCCACCTGGCCTAGGGACTAAAGTGACAGGAGAACTCCACTCGCTCTGACAGGGCTCAATCATCTTGTGGTCCAACAGGTAGCCAAGCTCCTTCTGGATGAGAGGAACTTTCACTGGGTTCACACGGTAAGGAGGCAATTTAATTGGCTTTGTGTCTCCAACATCGACATCATGCATCAACACAGTGGTTCTTCCTGGAGTGGCACGGAACACTTGCGGGTACTCCTGCAGTAATGCCGAAAACTCCTGCCTTTCCTCGGGAGGTAGATGAGAAAGCTTAGTCTGGAGATCATTCATGATATCAGGATTCTTCCCCAAACTATCACTCAGGCTCATACTGCATGGGAGAGCTTCACTTGCAGACTCGGGTGGAACAGCTACAGTGCAGACTGGATTATTTCCGTCCTGCCTGTGATATAACTTTAGCATGTTGATGTGACAAAGTTGCTTGTTCTTTCTACGATCTGGTGTGGCGATGACATAGTTGACATCACTGAGTTTCTTCTCCACGAAATAAGGACCACTAAACTTGGCTTGAAGAGGTTGCCCATGCACTGGTAGCAGAATCGAAACCTGATCTCCTGGCTGAAAGTGGCGTAACCTGGACTTCTTATCATACCAAGTCTTCATCTTCTCCTGAGCAGCTCCTAAATTCTCTCTCGCCAGCTGTAAAGCAGTGGACAGCCGTTCTTTGAACTTCATCACATACTCCAGCAGGTTGACGTCATCTTCCTCCGACAGCCAGCATTCCTTGAGTAGCTTAAGGGGTCCTCTTACTTCATGGCCAAACAGTAGTTCAAAAGGTGAGAAGCCCAGTGATTCATTTGGAGATTCTCTTGCAGCAAATACAACGAATGGAAGACCTTTATCCCAGTCTTTCAGATGTTCCAAACAGTATTTCTTGAGCATCGATTTGAGTGTTTGATGATATCTCTCCAACGCTCCTTGGGTCTGGGGATGGTAAGCTGAAGACGTGATCTGGGTGATGCCCAACTCTTTCAGAGACTGCTTGAAAACATTTGACATGAAATTACTTCCCCGGTCTGACTGTACCTCCTTGGGCAGACCAAACTTTGTGAAGAACCCCAGCATTTCCTTAACCACGTTCTGTGCTGAGATATTTCTAAGTAGAATGGCTTCAGGATAACGAGTAGCCATATCAATCAGGGTCAACACATAAGAAAATCCTGAAGAAGTCTTAGGAAGAGGGCCCACAATATCCACCAACACACGGGTGAAAGGCGCCTCAAAAGGAGGAATGGGAACTAGAGGTGCAACCTTTTCGGTCTGATTACACTTCCCCACAATTTGACAGGTGTGACAAGACTTACAATACCAGGAAACATCCCTGAAGATACCTGGCCAGTAGAAGTGTTTCAAAATGCGTGCCACAGTCTTCCTCACTCCAAGGTGTCCTGCCAAACTGGAATCATGAGCCACTCTAATGATATCCTACCTACAAACACGAGGGATGGCAACTTGATGTACAACCTCCCATTCACAGTCGGCTGATGCTGTTGGGGGTCTCCACTTCCTCATAAGTACTCCTGACTTTACATAATAACAAGTAGAAGCACCGGCTGACTCTTCCTCACTGCAAGCAGAGTTAGCTAGACCTTTGAACTCAGGGTCAGCAACCTGCAACTCAACCAACTCTTGACGAGACAAATTATCAACACTACGGGGTACTGCCTCATCTGGTGAGTGGTCCAAATTAACAAGAAAAGTGTCAGCTAGGATAACATCATCATCTTCATTATCCTCTAAATCACCAGTAACTTTAGACTTAGCCCTAGTGACAGCACATGCAGGGAACACATCAGGGACACCACAATCCTGGGACGCAGCCACTGGCTCACTAGACAACTGAGGAGCTGGACACACTTGACTTCCACCAATATCATTTCCAAGTAAGAAAGTTACACCTGACATTGGAAGTGTCTCAACCAACCCAACCATAACGGAACCATTAGCAAAACCAGACTAAATTCACTCTGCACAGAGGGACAGAGAAGTAATTATTCCCTACACCTTGTAAGATTACAGTTTCATCAGAGGAATTAACATTAGAGCCTAGAACACTGGTCAGCATAAGGGATTGGCAAGCACCTGTGTCACGATATATTTTAACTGATTTCCTGTCATTACTGTCCAGAGGACTGACAAAACCATCAGACAGCAAATTAGCACATGAACTCTTGAGAGTGTCACCCACGTTACTGCTCAAAAGAGGAGCTCCATCATGAGAATTTAAGTTACCCCTCAAAGCAGGTTCAGTTAACTCAGTTAAAGAATTCTGGGAACTCTCAAGAGTGGACACTAGACCAATTGACTGAATATTTAAAGACTCCTTTTTGTTCACATCACGCTGTCTCCTGAAACATTTCTCCGTAGTATGACCAAGTTTACTACAATAAGTACATTTACTTTTCTGAAATCTAGAGGTGAAGCTGGTATTTACTGCCTGAGAAACATTATCTTTATTCTCTTTCCTGTTACCTGTACTCTGAGTAGAGGCAACGTACTTACTCAAGATTCCCTTTTTCTGTAGAATATCTCTTGTGAGTGAGAACATATTCATCAGCTAAAACTGGAGCATCAGACAAATTATCTATTCTTCTCTCATCAAGATATAGGCTTACATCTTTATAAATACACCTCTTGAAGTCCTCCAGCAAAATCATCTGCCTAAATTTACCAAAATCAGAATCCACATTCTTAGAATTTAACCACTGCTCTAACAGATCTTCTTTGATTTTTGCATACTCAACATGGGATTGCTTATCTTGCTTGTAAGTTGTCCTAAATTTTACTCTATAGGCTTCAGGAACAAGCTCATAGGCCTTAAGAATCAAGCTCTTAACTACATCATAATTATCAGATTGATCCTGAGGCAAAGATGCATAGGCTAAGTTACTTGAGCTTTACCGGTGAGAACAGTTTGAAGGAGTACTGGCCAATATTCCTTGGGCCAACTAAAACCTGTAGCTACCCTATCAAACAACTGAAAATACTTTGTTAAATCAGATTCATTAAAAGGAGGGACAAGTTTAACATTTTTAGCCACATGAAAATCATCAGAGCTAGATGATCCAGTTCCACCTTGTTTCATGCGATACTCATGGTCTGCCTGAATCCTGGCAAGTTCAGTTTGTGCCTGAGCCTGTACCTGTGCCTCTTGAATACGAGCATTTGCCTCATTAACACGAGCCTCCTGCAGGGCTAGCTGTAACTTAGCTAATTCAATCTGCGTTTGCTCATTTGGAGGAGTTACATTAAACAAGCTTTCATTAATCATATCAACAATCTGATCTTTAGAATGATGAGAGCGAACAACAATTCCCAATTGTTGAGCAACAAGCTTAAGTTCATTCTTTGTTCTGTTTTCTACATCACACACTGTTTGCACATTTGACCAAAAATCCTTGGCTTCATCAAGTGTAGTAATAGTAGACATCATGAATAAATCACAGTCACAAAATATCAAGCAATATCCATATGATAATATCCTGAAAATCCTGATATGAGGTCGCCAAATTTATGTTACGGAACAGAGAAAGATAATGTACACTTTAAGTGAGAATACTAAGAGTCACTACTGTCCCGGAAAGTTCCAGGTTCAAAACAAAAGAGTCAGGTAAAATTACAAGTTAAAGTTTAATGCTCAAACTAACAACAAAACATTCAGGACTGATAAGGATAATGTAATGGCAAAAAACAGGTTAAATATATGGTTAACTGCAATAGCCTCTATTAACACGAAATTAGCAAGAGTAAATTTATCTAAGTCAGCCCTGATAAAATAAAAAATATACCGGGTAATGCTCAGTTAATGCAAGATAAATTATTACAGATGCAAAATATTATTAATGATGACTAACGAAGAACCCTTACACAAATTACAAAAACCTCACTAGGCCTAAGAATCAACCTTATGCTACACAGTACAAGAAAAAAATGCAACAACACTTATACTCAAATTACACAGCTGCTAGATGGTTGGAGACTTCCTGAGAAACTCACAATAATAATAACTGTACAGGGGAGGACAGAGATGCGAGCAAAATGAGTAGATCTAAGTGGCAACGATGCAGAGACTGAGCTCATTATATAGGGGCCAGCAGAGCTTGATACAACTTGCAAGAAGGACGCGCAAATGAAGCCATGGGGACAAAGAGTTGACAATCCCGCACTGAACAACAGAGAGAACGACTTACTCTACTATAACGGTAGAAGGGGGGGCCTGAGGCAGAACATGCTCGTGATCAAACATGCAGCATACTGTGCGTTAAAATTACACAAAGGATGATGAAATCATAGGCTATGTAACAATATATATATATATATATATATATATATATATATATATATATATATATATATATATATATATGGTCTGGTCGATAAGTATCGGACCACATTCTTTTTTTTTTCTCGAAAATCAGTAGGAGGAAGGGAATACAACTCAGTGGGGCGTGATCTTGAAGCATTGGGCCCATGCTTATGTTCAGCACTGCCGCCCAGCCTTGTCACAGGCCGAGCAGAGTGTGTTTCAGGACATGTTTCTTGTTTCTAGTCGCATTTTCGTAATGTGCCGTGTTGGCCTATCGAATCAAGGTACGTTATTATATCATACTTTATCACAAACTTGGTGATACAATCTGAAACCAGCAGGACGATTCAGCAGACTTATGGTGATGACGCTATGGATGCTACGCGAGTTAAAGATTGGTGTAATCGCTTCAAAAAGTGAAGTTCATGCAGTCACCAGCCTATCTACTACTCAGAATACTCGTCCTCTAACTCTTACTCCCTGCCCCTCGCCTCTAACCCCACTCGTCCTACCTCTCATCTCTCTCCTCTATTATTCCCCCTAATTTTCGTCGTCAGTTACATGCGATCCTGCGTAATTTTTTTGCAGTTGTACAGTACAGGCCTCTGAACGCTGTACTAGCAAGATATATGAAGCAAAAATGCACCATACTATATATGGATATATATATATATATTTTTTTCATTGATGCCATTCCCATAAAACCCAAAATATGTTGGAATGTCTTGCTCCTGAACGTAATTAAGTCAGTTACATATTTGGTGATGGCGGGAGTTAGTTCTTATAAAAAGTGTAAATTCAATGAAAAGTGTATACAATATAATCTCATACAGCTTTCAAGGCAACATTCATGTCAGAAATGTCACTTTTTAAGGTTCCATGTATTGTGTAACAGCAAATAATATCTAATTTCGTAGATTATGGTGTGTTGGTGAAGACACATTTCGCCTGCTTTGAATAACGTCAACCAGGACATAGTAGGACCAGCTTCATTAAGCATTTACATTGATCACAGAATACTTATTTACACTGGACTCTCAGCACATTTATGGCTGCAGTGTCTCTCATTCGTTGTGTATCACACTTAAGCGAAATTAGGTGACACGTGGAGAACTTATTATAATGTTTACTTCATGAGCCTGTGCTGAACCAGCATGAAATGGGTTTCTGACAGGCAAATACTATCGTTCACAGATATGATTCAAGGGATACAGAGGCAGCTCTTGTGCCGGTCTCGACAATAGTGATGTGGAACGCTCATGTATATGCAGATTTAAATTGACCATACTCCCGACCAAAGCTTTGTTATTCAGGATTTGCCGAGCTCATACCAAGCGCCGTGTAGGTGAGCGGTGAGGGTATTCTCACCTGTTCTCACCTCTCCAATCTGGCCAAGGATTGAGTTGGTACTCTCAGCCTGATTGTGTATTGGATGATTTTACTGAATATAGGTACAAGATTACTGTGACAGCATAAAAGAAATTTGCAATACGTTTTAGAGCTCCATCCTACAGCAGAGCAGAGTCATTCGTTTCATACTGAGTGTCAAGCTTACTGGGGCAGAAGTGTCGAGCGTACTGGGGCTGATGATCTCTAACAAAACAGGACAAATAACAGAGACGAGGAAACGGGTTAAATAATTCCTTTCTTTTTATACCACAGTTGGTGCCAGAATTTCAACTAAGAACGACAAAAACCTAAAATACTTGGGATAATTTGATGCTCAGATTTTAAGGAAAATCTTAAGTTCTTGACGTGGGTTTCTGAGCTAAACAGACTTTCATTTTTTTTTTTGTTAAAGTATGTGTGATATAATTATCACGGTATCGCCCACTTATTAACTTACGTGGTAAAGGAATTACCTTCGAGTCGGGCAGCTAGTTAAAATTTAAACTTCATAATTAGATGTGTATAATTTAAATAAAGAGATGTATTTCCCGGATATTAAATCTTGTGCAGCGGTGACACTAATTATGTCTAATGGATTTTCTTTCTTTGCAGGAAGTTAAGTGACATACCCCAAATGTAAACTTAAGAAACAATTGTAAAACCGTCTAGATAAACCTGTAAATATGCTCACAGTGCTGATAAGCACTGCACACTGTGCAGTCCCATTCAAAAGGAGGATACCCACGCAGGCCTCCTCCCCGTGGGGGGTGGCCATCTTGAGTTCCAGCCTGCCCAGAACATTTTCTGGATGGTGTATCACTGTGCAAAATTTTGTGTTCGCAGGTGAAAGAAAATAAATGCATACTGGCGTTGGTGGGAGCTCTGCTAGTCACCCCTGTGTCCTCATCCAGCCCAATACCTAGTCCGGGTGAATATTTATCACTGCAAAATTTCCTGATGTCAGGTAAAAAAAAAAAAAAACACTATTCCTGCCACCAGGAACCAGCCCTCTCCCCAGCGTGAGAAGCGAATTGTTTTTCTGGCCACTAGCCATGCATAACAGCATTGATAAGGACCCCAGGAGGCCGCTCCCCCACAGGCGTCTGTTTTGGGGGAGAACTATCTATCTATCTATTGCCAGACGCCTTAATCCCATAAGGGGTGGCCACAAACAAATCGCCTTCAAGTCACCCCGTCCCCAGCCATTTCACTGCCCTGCTCCCTACTCACACACTCCTCTCTCATATATCTCTCCACTCCATCTCTCCATCTCATCATTGGCCTCCCCCTTCCCCTCTCCCCCTCCACCTCGCTCACATACATTCTCCTCGTCAGGCTCTCACTCTCCATCCTCTCCACATGGCCAAACCACCTCATTGAGTTTCTCCTAACGCTTCCTCTCACATCCACATCCACACCACAATGCTCCTTCACATCCTCATTTGTCAATCTGTCTTTCCATGTGATTCCACATGCTCCTCTCAAATAACTCATTTCCACAGCTCTCACTCTTGACTTGTGTTCCCCCAGCAACGTCCAAGCTTCACGTACATACGTTAAAGATGGTATCACGATACTGTCATGTAATAACTTTTTCACTTCCATACTCACTTCCCTGTTTCTTATCACTGCCCTCAAGGAACCAACAACCTTTCTTCCCTGTTGTACCCTTTCAACCATTTCACCCTCGAAACTTCCATCCTTACTCATCACACTACCCAAGTACTTAAACGTACTCACATTCTCTATATCCTCCTCATTCAGTCTCACTGTACATTGACTGACTTCACTTCTCTCGAAGACCATAACTTTACTCTTCCCTACATTCACCTTTAGATTTCGTTTCTTACACACTCTCCCAAACTCATCCGCCAAGCCTTGCAGCTCCGCTTTATCTTCACTTAACAACACAGTATCATCTGGAAACAACAGTACAGGGAGTTTCCAAACACTGCCCTCTCTCACTAGGGCTGCTCCAATATCCACTACCCTACCTTATATCTCTTCTATAACCCCATCCATATACAGATTGAACAACCACGGAGACATGACCTATCACTGTTTCAACCCAACCTTCAAATAGAAAAATTCACTTAGTTCACTATCCACACGCACTGCAGACTTAGCACCCTCATACATACTCTTTACAGCATTCAACAACTTGCCATCTACTCCATATATTCTTAATACTTTCCACAATCCTTGCCTATCCACCCTGTCATATGCTTTCTGCAAATCCATGAAGGCCGCATACAACTTCTTTCCCTTCTCCAGAAACTTTTCCACTAAAGTTCCAAGAATGAATATCTGATCTACACAACCTCTTCCCTTCCTAAAACCTCCCTGTTCTTCCCCAACTAATTCCTCTGTTATTTCTCTAACTCTGTCAATAAGTATCCTACTACATACTTTTCCTATTACACTAAGAAGACAAATGCCCCTATGATTACCACATACTTCTTTTTTCCATTTTCCTTTGGGCAGAGGAATAATATACCTGACTTCCAATCCTCCGGGACTCTGCCTTCTTCCCTGGCCAATTTGCACATCTTCCACATCCATTCTACTACTATCTCTCCCCCTTGCTTCCGCATTTCATCACACACTCCATCAATTCCTGAGACTTTCCTCATTTTAACTTTCTTCATTGCTTCCACAACTTCCATCCTACTGATTTCTTCCTGTCTTCTCACATCCCTCCGTCTCCCAACCATTCCCCAGCCACTTACACTTGCATTACTTTCTTTCTCTATGTTCAACAATTCCTTAAAGTGTTCTCTCCATCAACTCACTTTTTCTCCCTTCTCCACTAGTAATCTACCATTATTATCTTTTACTCCCCAATTACTCCCCCACTGATACCCTGTCTAACTCTCTTTACCTCTTTCCAGAACATCTTCTTACAGTCCCTCCACTTTACACTCAAATTCCTTCCAGATTCCTTGTCCACTTTCTTCTTGATCTCTCGTACTAATCTTTTCACCCTCTCTTCCTCTCTACATATAACTCTCTCTTCTGTCTCTCAACTTCTTCCAGGTCCCTATTTCTCATCCATTCACTATATGCTTTCTTCTTTTGTGCCACAGCCTCTCTCACCTCTTCGTTCATTCCACCATGCTGTTCCCTGCACCCCCTTTCGTCTTCTCTTCACCCCACACACTACCTCACATGTTGCACAGATTTCTTCTGTGAATATCTTGCACACCCCTTCCAAATCCCCCATCTGCACCAATCCATATTTACCCAATAATTCCTCGACTTCCCTCTTATATTCTGCCCTTTTTCCATCTTCTTGTAACCTTTCCACCCCCCTTTCATCAACTACTTCTTCCCGTCCTTCCCTTCTATTTCTCCATTTCACTTGGACAGTGATTCTGACTACCACCAAGTGGTGGTCAGAAAGTCCACTCCCCCAAAATCTATATGCTCTTGCATCCATTACACACCTTCTCATCCTGTCATCCATACACACATAACCAATCACTGCCTTCGTTCATTAAGTTCACCACCCACCCTTTCTCATCACTCGTCATGTATACCTATGAATCATTTTGTGCCTGAAGAGGGTATTGGCTATCACCAACCCCCTCCAGGCATAAATGTTCACTAAAGCACTGCCATGCTCATCCATCTCTGCAGGCACAACCCATTTACCAACTACTCCATCCACCTTCACATTCCCTACTTTTCCATGCACATCTCCAAGCAAAAACACATTCTCATTCCTTTCAAACTTTTCCATGCATGCCTCCACATTTGTCCAGAACTCTTCTCACACTCTGCTTGCACGTTCTTACGTTGGCACACACACACACACACACACACACAGTCGCCGACATTAGTAGTCCAACTTTGAATCTTACCCACACAATCCTTAAGCCAACTGATCTACACTCTCTTATATTCTCCTTCCATCTGTTACTCACAACAATACACACTCCTTCTTTTGCCCTCTCATTCTCACCTACTCCCATGCATATACCCCATTCATGCCCCCATTCTCTCACACTTTCACCTCCCCATTTAGTTTCAGTTAATCCACTTATATCCACTTTCGCGCCCTCAAGCACCTGGACAATCTCTCTTTGACCTCATCATTTGCACCCCGTACATTCCATATAGATATCCTTACCATGTCCTTTGTTCAGTCTTCTGTTCACAAGTACTGTCTTATAAATGATGTTGGTTAGATGAAGGTCCACACCTAACCTTTGATGGTCTGACCTAATTTTACAAGTAACAGAGTTTAAGTTGTCACTGAATCATATTAAAATCCCGCCACTTCTCATGTAGTGTCGTCTTTATGAAATATATTTTAACAAAAATTTCAAACTCCCCAGACTAATCTCTACTACCTCTAAGGAACCATGATTCTGTAATGGCTACAGCATCGAAATACTCTTTGGCCATTAATGCCTTGAGTTCAGACAATTTGTTTCTAACTTACCCAGCATTTGTCAGTATTGATAATGCTTTCAAAGCTTCAATAATTGGTAGCATCATCATTCTTACTATTTCCCATGAATGTGCACATGGAAGAGATTATAAGAGCAATATTTCGTAGTGCTCTGTCATCCATTAGTTCCGTACTTGAATCAGTGTTTCGTCTGCAACTTCGAACCTCATAAAAACAGCTCATTTTATGGTAGATGTCTGAGATTTTGAAAAACATCATTTGATCAACTGTGGTACTATGGGACTACGTCAAAGGGGCAGCTGCTTACCGGTGCGTGACAGGCCTGCCTGGCTAGGCTGACCGAGGTTAGCAATAACACAGCTCTGGGGAATGTGTGTGTGTCTGTTCTTACCTAATTGTTCTTACCTGATTGTATCTTTACAGGAATGAGTCAAGCTCGTACTGTCCCGTGTCTTAAACCATATTTATCGTACATATCCTTAAATTTGTGAATTGTTTTAGCACACACTATTTCATTCGGTAGTGCATTCCACTGATCAATTGCTCTGTTTGGGAAACTGAAAATCCTTACGTCTTTATCACATCTCTTCTTATGCAGTTTTTTGCAGTGTCCTCTTGCTGATGCTTCTCCATATGTTAAGTAATCATTTATGTCTATTTTCTCCTTCCCTGATATGCACTTATATAGCATTATCATGTCACCTCTTTTCCTTCTCTCCTGTAGTGTTGGTAGATTCAGTTTATTTAGTCTTTCTTCGTAGCTTAGGTCCCTTAAGCTTGGTATCCATCTTGTAGCGGCCCTTTGAACTTTTTCAATCTTGTCTATATGCTTTTTGTGATGACTCCAGACTACTGATGCATATTCCAGGGTTGGTCTAATGAATGATGTTATTATCCTTCTTAGCATGTCTTCATTTATGTATGTGAATGCTATTCTCATATTTGCAAGCAGTGTATACATGTTCCGTACCTTCTCGCTGATGTGGTCAGCCGGAGATAGTCTGTTATTGATAATCACACCTAGGTCTTTCTCTCTTTCTGATGTGTATAGGGTTTTATTTCCTAACTTATAATCCCAATCAGGTCTTTTTCCACTTTTACCAAACTTGATTACATGACACTTGTCCACATTGAATTCCATTTGCCATGTACTACTCCATTCATGAAGTTTATTTAATTCTTCTTCTAGCTCCCTACAAGAGTCTGTGCTAGTAATTTTCCTTTGTATTTTTGCATCATCTGCAAACATATTCAGGTAGCTCTCATTTCCAGTGTTACTGTTTATATCATTTATATACACTAAAAACATGATTGGTGCCAGCACTGAACCCTGTGGTACTCCACTAGTCACTTCTTTCCATGATGAGTTGTTTCCTCTTAGTACTGTCCTTATTTCTCTCTTTATGAGAAAGTCTTGCATCCAACAAAACAGTTTGCCTCGAATTCCTCCTTGATGGTACAGTTTCCATAAAAGTCTTTGGTGTGGTACTGTGTCAAAAGCTTTCTTGAAATCTAAATAGATACTGTCCACCCATCCTTCCCTTTCCTGTATTGTGTTTGTTACTCTGTCATAGTAGCTCAACAGATTAGTAACACATGATTTTCCTTTTCTGAAACCAAACTGTCTTTCTGTTATCATACTGTGTTCTTCTAGATGATTTACCCAAGCTTTTCTTATAAGCTTTTCTAATACCTTGCTTACAACACAGGTCAGTGATACTGGTCGGTAGTTGAGTGGATTTTGTCTATTTCCTTTCTTGAATAAGGGGACAATATTTGCTTTTTTCCAAATATCAGGTAGTTTACCTTGACTCAAGGATTTCTTGAAAATTAAAAATAATGGTTTACTTAACTCCTTTGCACATTCTCGTAGTACCCAACATGAAATTTCATCAGGACCACTTGCTTCTCCTCTGTCTAATCCACTTAACTCCTCCTGTATTACTTTTTCTGCTATTTGTATATCTGGTAGTATGTGTGGACATGCGTGTTCCACATAGTCCCTCTCAAAATTTTTTTCTTCTGTAAAAGCTAATTGGAAATTCTTATTTAGTGCTTCACAAATATCTTTCTCTTGTGTATAAGTGATTCCCTCGTCCGTAATGGATTGTATTATATCTTTTACTTTGGTTTTGCTTCTGATATAGCTGTAAAACAGCTTCGGTTGATCACTACTTTTATTTATTATATCCTCCTCAAACTGTTTTCGGGCTTCAATCCTTATTCTTGTATAGTCGTTTCTTGCCTGTTTGTAATTATTATATGCCCTTTCACTATTGTGTCTTCTGTATCTATTCCACAACAAATCTCTAAGAAATACTTCTTTAGGTCTTGATAATTTCCCTTTTTATAGTTTAGTCTCTTTTTGTAACTGTCATTGCTGTTTCCTATGTCATATGCTATCCTGAAGTTGTAATTTAGTACTGCATGATCGCTTTTGCCGAGTGGAGGGTGATATATTAAACTGTCAATATCATTTCCTTGCCTAGTAAATATTAGATCTAGCACTGAAGGTACATCAAGTCCTCTTTTTCTGGTGGTTTCCCTCACATGTTGCATTAGGAAAAACTCTTGTACTAGATCCAGGAGCTTTTGGTCCCAACAGCTTTCTTGGCTAATTATATCTAGAGTATTCCAATTTATATTTGTATTGAAATCCACAGTTAGTATAATTCTTTCCGATATCTCTTCCATTTTATGTAGTAATGATCTTATACTTTGAATTGTACTCTCTGCCAGGTCCTCATATTCGTCTCTTTCCCATGTGTTTGATCTGGGTGGCATGTACAAATTAGCTACAATTACTTTACCTTCAGATGTGTTGATCTCTACTGCAATCAGTTCTACCTGTGAAGGTATATCTAGGTTTATTTCCTTGACTTTTAGATTTTTCTTAGTTAATATTATAATTCCTCCTCCTTTTTTTAAATTTCTGTCTCTTCTCCATAGAATGTATTCCTCTAAATTTAGTACGTCATTGGATATCCTTGGTGTTAATTTTGTTTCAGTTAGGCATATTATTTGTGGTTCATTTTCTCTGACATAATCATTCATCTCTAGTAATTTTGATACCATTCCATCCACATTTGAGTACATCAACTTTACCATTTTGTTTATATACTTGTCATGACATGGTTCTACTACCTTCCTCCTTTTTCTTCTATCCTGTTTGTGTACCAAATTCGTACCTGCAATCCTATTACTTTGTAAAAAAATTTCTTCTCCTCTTCTGATCTTCCCTCATTTTTTGTTTCTGCTTCCTCCCTTTTCTCTTTCAGTAATTCCAGTTCCTCTTGTGATAGGCATCTTTTTATCCATACATTTTTGAACTCCTCTTTTTCCATAAGATTCTTTGCATTTTTTAGTATCTCTTCCACAGTGTTTACACTCTGGAAAGTCACCCTTAGAGGTCTTGTCTTGCTTTTCTCGTATTTCCCTAACCTTTTGTGTTCCTCTATGTCTATACTACAGATTTCCTCTGATACTTCTTTCAGTAAGCTCATTACATTTGCCATCTCCTTTTTATCTCTTGCGATCTTGTTTTTTACTTCTTCCTCTTCTATACCAGTGATTACTATAGATTTTTTTTTTTATCTCTACTGAATCTCTGACTAACTTTGGATTGTTTTGGATTATTCTTTTCACTTCCATTTTAATGCTTTTTTCCTCCACCCTTGTTTCTGTCTTTTTTTACTTTCACCATTTCAGCATACGTGGTTTCTACATCACTTTTGTAGCTTTGCACAGCTTCATTCACCTGTGTTATCTTCTCCTCAATATCACTGCTCTGGTCCATAAGACTGCTTGCCTGCCTAATTGTCTCTGTGTCATTTTTGAACTCTTCCATAACACTCTCTTGATTGACTACTGTACTTGCCATTTCACTCACTTTCTTCCTAAGCGTACTCAATTCCACTGTTAGTTCACTGATGGTTGTGTCTTTCTTTTTGGCCTCCCTTCCTAGTTTTTCTATCTCTTCCTTTTGCAAGTGCATTTGCTTCTTTATTTCATCAATTTCATTTTTGAAAGCCATTTCTAGTTTGTGTACACGTTCAACCAGTCTATTGTGAGTCTCCAGTTCAACCAGTTCTTGGTAGAAATTGTCATTTTGCTTTTTACTTTTATCCCTTTTCTTTTCCAAATTTGATTTACTAAAGTATGTATCCATTTTGCAATACTAAAAGAGCAGAGTATGTACTTACAGAGCATGTACACTTTCCCCGCGTTGCTGTAGTCTAAACAAACCCAGCTGACTCAGCGCATTTTTTTTCCTTGTTGTTCTCTTTTCTGTTTGAACAACTCTTGTTTAAACTTTTTATTTTTTTCCTTTTAATAATGAAAAATCATTTAGTCTAACCTGGTACAGAGCTTGACTCATACAAAGATACTAATTTAGGTAATGCCACTGGCCGTGTTGGTTTGGTACGGAGCGCCGATGTCGGACGTCTGCATCTGATGACTCCCTGTGTGTGTGTGTGTGTGTGTGTGTGTGTGTGTGTGTGTGTCCTTTCATTTTTTTCACCTGTACCTGGCAATGACCTCTCTCCCCGTGTAAGTGAGAGAGGTGATATGATGTACGAGTAAATGGAAGGGTGAATTAGATGAAAGGGTTATGCAGGTGGATGTGTGGTATAGGTGGGAAGGTGGTGTAATTCATATCAGCGGCAGTGAGGAAAATAACATAAAAATAGAGCTGGTAATTAAATAATATAATTAGGAAGGGAAGTCAAGAAATGCAGTGATAACAGTGGTACTGATGACAGTAGTAGGCAATATTGGTTCGCCAAGGTAGTGGCATTGATTATTTTTTTTTTTCATTTATGGTCGTGATGATATTAGTAGTGATGATTGTGACAGTGATGACAGTGTTTGCAATAATAGTGATATTATGAAAACCTCTTCACAAAAAAGCAAAATTATACACAGTGGCACATCTCCACATGGGACCGTGACCCCCATGGGCCACCCACCCAGGAATACTTGGGTACTACCGGTGTGAAGGGACATCTTTTACCCCAGGAGGACGCCAGGTATCCCTGCTACTGTATAATAAAGGAGCATTATTTCCCCAGAGTTTTAGGCAATGTGATACTTGACCTGAAGCCAAGGATCCTTCATGTTGTTCTTGTATCTATCATTCTTCAGGAAGCCACGGCTTCAGTACTCCTCCTTTCTGTGCGATATAAATCCAGTTACAGTTCTCTCCTCTTATTCTCTGAGGCGTTTTCAGTCAAAGCATCAAAGGCTGGTATTAAAAAAAGTTTGGGTTATGAAGCTGGTGATCTCAGTCATTCCTTGAATCCCTCAACTCTTGGTGATCTCTGTCATTCCCTGCATTCTACAAATCTTCATATTGTTTCTTGGATCTCTCCTTATGCGTTGTGTTGAAAAATGAGGGGACTGTAACAGTTCCCGGGGTACCTTATATTGCTTGATACAGAGCCCTCCAAATCCATCACTTTAATGACTATACTCCTGAGTTAACGTCCTTGCTACACAAAGAACAAATAAAAATCCTTCCAGAGTTATTTGGATATGGGGCAATCATCTCTGATTGTTAACTGGTTTAATTACTGGGACGCTCGATCGAATGACCTTGGTACGAACCTGGAGCAGTGATCAAGATGTAAATGCAAGGATCCATTTTTTAAGCTTTTAAAAAATGAGACTTAAATGTTAATTTATAACCGTAAAAACGTAGGACACCGTGGTGAAGTAACAGGGTGACTTACTTTTCAGACTGGTTGGTTTAAATGAGCTTTTTTTAAATTACAGGCTCTGTCCTTTGAAGTAGGAAGTGCAGAATTATATATATATATATATATATATATATATATATATATATATATATATATATATATATATGAAGAAAAAAAATGCTTTAGAAAAGTTTTATTTCGAATGACTACATAGTTTTATTACAACTGGCATCAATAGATTACTTATTTTTTAACTCTGATAAAAATTTGAGACACATCTGCCAGATAAAGGCAGTAAGGATCCTCAGCATTAACTGCTCAATGACAGAAATATGATTAGCATTTCTGGCTGGTAAATTCCATTTCCTCTCATAATATAGGCAATTGCAGGTAAACAAATTATCATCATCACTGGAAATGGAGAAATTCATCTGCATATTTCCACAGTTTTACTACATAATGGTTGCCAGATATTACCAGACAGCCAACTGGGCATGTGGTAGTTTCATTTGTATCCTAGCCCTCCTCAAATACAGTAATGGTCCAAGTATTCTATTTTCACTTTTTTTTGTTCCTGCTACAAGGCTGTTTGAACAAAATTGCATCATCTTTTTTCTTTTTTTGTTTTTCAATAATATGCCACCAATCAAAACTCAAACTTATATTTTGCGCAATTCTGTTTATAAAAAGCAGAAAGTCATGAAAAGGAGACGTCGGGAGGGAAAAGGCTAAATTAATTCTTTACCCTTCATGTTTTATGCATGAATCGTAGGGAGTGGTTTGCATATTCCTTTTTAGTAGGCGGACAGCTTTAATTTATACGCGCTGCTGCATGTTTTACTGGTTCTGAAGGGGAGCAAATCCATTACGGCAGGATATGGAGCTAAATGATTTATGCCAGCATGACCTCCTTACGCACGGAAATGCTTCTCATATATTCTATGTAAGGAAGATACTGTGAAGGGAATAAAGGGAATCGAAGCATAACTTACAGCAAAGTTTATTTCAAGCTTGTTAAGTTACCACAAACCAAAATTCCAACATGAATAACTTATTTTTTTAAATCTCGTTTTTAATGTGGCACAATTTTTCGCTGTTAACAAGCACAGAAAAACTGCGGAGCTCCACCTCACAGCCGGCAACTTGACACCTAACGCAAATAGTACCACCATAAGTAGCCCTAAAAAATAAAGTCCGCTTTTTTTTCTCTCTCTCGGGGGGTACAGAAAGTTGCTGGCCAACGATTTCTGTTACATTCTTTTCTTCTTCCTCCCTTTCTGCCTGGAAATAGGATGCCGTCTAGTCCCACACCTCACGGACGCCATGGAGTAGAAGTAGTAACCTACTTGAAAGGGTTTATTATTTCGCGGTTCTTATGGAGAAGGAAAGCACTTGAAAGGGTTTTATTCTGATGGTAAATGTGATCTTTAATGACGTCATTTTTAAGCGTTTAAAGAAGAGAAATAAAAGAAAATGAAGATGGAAAAAAAAAAGCTACAAAAATACTCCAGTCGTTTCTAATTCTTGACCTCAATTCCTGTTCGCACCCCTTTCAAAGCACCTGAGATTTCTCGCATCCCTACCTCAATTTCATGGAAGAACAATACTATTTTGATGCGTATCTAATAACAGACTCATCGTAGTTTTTAATATTTATATGCAATTTTACATAATGACATATCTAAATTATTCTGTATAAACATTAACTGATTCACCCGTCCATCGAATGGTGTGTTTTAAGAATAATACAGTAACTTTGATGGTGTTATTAACCTTTATTACGGTGGTTTTAAACTTTTTTTTTGTAATACGTCACACACACCCACACACACACACACACACACACAAAAAAATTGTTCAGGCACATCTGCCCCTTTCTCACAGAAACCCAAATCTCTCTCTCTCTACTGACTTATCCCTATCTCTTCACAAACCTACGTAACATGGTTGGCACGTGTTGTTATATCAAATCTGAATTTGCAGTTGACACAATTCTGAAATTAACTCCAGCAAGCTTTTATTATTCGTTACACATAGTAATTTACCTAAATATTAACATATATATCTGTACAGTTTATTGCTCCCCCAGTGCTTCCTTAGAACCCAGCGTATTTGACTCCATATATACACAGTTACCGAACCTTAACTTCATCCTTACTACTGAAATTACCATTTTTGTGTGATTTTAAAATGCAGAATGGTTATTACATTCTGTCAGGACTGATGATACTGGTCTAAGTGCGAACTGCTAGCGGAATCCTGTGCTCTCACGTAATTAGTAAAACAACCAACCAGAATACCAGATAATCCTGACCATAGCATGTATCTCTTGGACCTGTTCATAACCACTGTCTGACTCACTTCTTCATTTCTGCAACATTCGCGGCCTTTCCTCTAACTTTCTCTCTGTCGAACACCACCTCTCCTCTCTAAACCTCACCTTCTCTTCTTGACAGAGATTCAGCTGTCTGAGGCAACTGACAGCAAACCCTTTTCTGTTTCCACATACTTTCTCTATACTCATTACAAAGCCAAAGTGACTGTTGTGTATATGTACACAACGATTTATCTTGCTCTCGTGTTCCTGAACTTGATTCTTCTGAATTCTATACACTCTGGCTTCGGCTTTCTTGTCATTCTCTGACTAAATATATCTGCACTGTTTACTTACAGTATGTCCTAACTCTACTGACTATGAAAAATTCTTTGGCTATCTTACTTCTACGATGGAACACGTTCTGTCCATTTCTCCTTTCTCAGAAATTTCCATTTTAGGTTTCAATGTTCACCACCACCTATGGCTCTCCACTCTTTTCACTGATCCACCTGGTGAACAAGCCTACATCTTTTCTATCCTTAATGACCTACAGAAGCTTGTACAGCACCCTACCCGTATCCCTGACTGCCTTGGAGAGAGCTCCAACATACTTGACCTCCTCCTTACAACTAATCCTTCTGCTTACACTGTTAATCTTTCTTCTCCGTTGGGCTCCTCCGATCACAACCTTATTACCATAAACTGTCCTATCGCTCTAGTACGGCCTACAGACCCCCCAAAGAAACGTCGTCTGTGGCACTTTGGAGCTGCAGATTGGGAGGCCCTCAGGCAGTACATTGTTGATTTTCCCTGGAATGATTATTGCTTCCATGGTCGGGAGCCTTCTGAGTGCGCCTTGCACATTACGGAGGTTATTCTCTCAGACATGGAAGCATACATTCCCTTTTCATATCCTTTGAAAAATGCAAGAAAACCTTGGTTTAGTCACACTTGTTCTAATGCTGTCCACAACAAGGAGAGGGCCTATAAGAGGTACCGGAGGCAACCCACCCCTGAATCACATTATGTTTATGTTTCTGCCCAGAATCGTGCTAAGGCTGTTCTTTGCTCTGCTAAAAATAATTTCATCCGTACTAAATGTTCTCAACTCTCCAACTCGAATTCTTCCCTGTCCTTCTGGCACCTTGCCAAATACCTTTCTAACAACTTTACCTCGTCATCCTTCCCCCCTCTTTTCTATTCTGATGGCTCTGTAGCTTTACCTCGTCATCCTTCCTTCCTCTTTTCTATTCTGATGACTCTGTAGCTATTTCTTCCACTGATAAAGCAGATCTATTCGCTCAGACTTTCTCCTCCAATTCCACTTTAGACGATTCCGGTGCTGTTCCTCCATCATTTCCCCCCTCAGACTTCCTCATGACTGACATTAAATTTCTTCAGCTGATGCATTTTCTGCCATCATTGGCCTCAATACTAACAAGGCATACGGGAATTATGGAATCCCTCCTGTTGTCATCAAGAACTGTGCTTCAGTGTTTATATGCTGCCTAGGTAAACTCTTTCGCCTTTGTTTGTCAACTTGTACCTTTCCTTCTTGCTGGAAGTTTGCTCTCATTCAGCCAGTCCCAAAGAAGGGTGACCATTCCCAACTCTCTATCGTCCAATTGTTTCCATATCCTGTGTCTCAAAAGTTTTCGAGTCAATATTTAACAGAAAAATTTTAAAGCATATTTCCTATCACAACCTTCTTTCTAATGGTCAGTATGGGTTCCATCATGGGCAATCCACTGGCGATCTTCTCGCCTACCTTTCAGACTCCTGGTCATCCTCATTTCGGGACTCTGGAGAAACCTTTGCCATTGCACTTCACATCTCAAAAGCTTTCGATCGAATCTGGCATAAATCTTTTAATTTCTAAATTACCCTCTTACGGTTTCTATCCTTCTATCTGTGCCTTCATCTATAGCTTCCTTTCTGTTCGTTCTATAGCCGCTGTTGTAGACGGCCATCGTTCTTCTCCTAGATCTATCAATAGTGGTGTTCCTCAGGGTTCTGTCCTATCACCAACTCTTTTCCTTTTATTCATCAATGACCTTCTAAGCTGTACATCTAACCCTATCCACTCATATGCTGATGATTCCACCCTTCACTTTTCCATTCGGTTCCTGCAACGTCCATCTCAGCAGTTGCTTCAATAAAAAAGGGATGAGGCTATGGCACACCTAATGTCTGACTTGGCTCGTATCTCTGACTGGGGTAAAAATAATCTTGTTGTTTTTAATGCATCAAAAACTCAGTTTTTACACTTTTCAACCTGACACAATCTTCCACAGGAGTACCCACTAATGTTCAGTATTATCCAGCTCAATCCTGCATCATCCTTGAGCATGCTTGGGGTTTCATTCAGTCGGGACTTATCTTGGAACGATCATATTGCATATCTTGTAAAATATGCTTCCAAGAGATTAGATGTGCTAAGCCAACTCCGTACCTTCATTACCCGTGCACAGTTGTTGACTTTATACACGGGTTTTATTCGCCCCTGTTTAGAGTACAACTCCCATGTGTGGGAAGGCTCCCCACATACAGGTAGTCTCAATAGGGTGGAGTAAAAGACTTTTCGTCTTATCAACTCTCCGCCTTTTACTGGCTCCCTTCAATCTCTGTCTCTTCACCGCACTGTTGCATCTTTATCTCTTTTCTGTCGTTAATTCCATAGTCACTGCTCCTCTGAACTATCTGCTTGCATCCCTCCACCTCTATGACGGGTGCATAGCACTTGTCTAGCAACAAACTCTCATCCCTTTTCTGTCCAACTCTCTGATGCAAAAGTTAACCGTTACTCCCAGTCCTTCATTTATGCAACAGGTCAACTCTGGAACTGTCTCCCTCTGTATTTCCTACTTCCTTTGATCTCCAGTCTTTCAAAGGCAGTGTGTCCAGGCATCTGGAAATGAACGGATCTTGAATTTGGCTCTCTTTTGTATTGTTTTTGTTTTTTTCTTGGAAGGAACGGTTTGCGGGCTCCTGGCCTTCGGTTCCTTCTTTCTTGCATAAAAAAAGATTTCAATACAGAATAGAAGTACTGTGACCACTTGGATCCTCCAACCACAATTTCATCAAAGCCTCATTAGTCAGTTGCCCCAAACCTCCCTGTTTTGAACCTGTCAGGGTGACCAAGTGGCACTTTGATAGGACAGACTGGGATGGATATAAAATTTTGCTAATATTGGATGATAGTTTTTCCTCTCCAATGACATCAGTTCTACCCAGTCCCACATTAATGACTTAATGCAACCTGGTATGCAATTATTCATACCCAGTCAACAGTTTACTAAAAGATCAGACTCCCGTAAATGGTCTAACAGTAACTGTGATAGAACAACGACCCAAAAGTCCTTAGCATATAACTTTAACATAAAATCAGAATCCCTCAGTTTAAACTTGCTAGAAACCATGCAAAAGCAGTGGTAAATCTTGCTAAATCATACTTTATTCACAACCAAGCATCCAAACTATTAAATAATCATAATGACCATAGAATATTCTGGTCAGTTCTCAATTCTCTGAATAGTAACTTTAACAAGTCATCCCCCATTCCCACACTACAATCCTCAGATGGAAACACTATATTGTAAATGACCAGCATGGAAAAACGAACATCTGCACCAGTACGTTAGTCAGAGATTCTCTCTTTGCTGAAGTCAGTCTGAACGTCCCTGCACTAGAATTTGACTCCCGAAATTGCTCCACTCATGATACAAACTAGATACGTAATATCCAACCTATACAGTTTAACAAACAACAAATCTCCAGATCCAGATGATATTCCTCCAACTGCTTTTAGAAAGTGTTCCCAAGAACTTGCTCCTGTTCGAGCTAAGTAATTCAGACTATGCATATGAACTTCTTCATTCCCTAATTCCTGGAAAGAGACTAATATCCACCCAATTCCGAAGACAAGATGCTCCTCTGACTCCTCTGCTAACTGACCAATGGCTATCATATCGTCAGTT
>NC_137023.1:16906141-17048641 GCF_032717465.1 Coenobita brevimanus | reverse complement strand
GCAAAGGAGGAGCCGGCAGGAAAATCGTCGAAGATTACCCTCCTCGTCTTGGGGTGTCTTAGCGGCGGCTCCAGTCTACTGCCTCGTGACTCATCTCCAGTTAGCAGTACCTTTTTCAGCTCTCTAGGTTTAAGTATATTATCTAGTTTGCGTAACTCTGTGAGTGAATTTACTTTGCTTTCAGATTCTTGTAATGTTAATTTATTTTGTTGTAATTAATAAATTTACAGTTTTCCTTGAGCTCGATTAAATGTAACAATCGTGTTTCTTTTCTCCACATTGATCTTACTTTCATTTGCTTACTCCCCGTTTGCACATTCATTGATATTAATCACGACTGGTAGTTAAGACAGTTCTTTAATATCACTCAATATATCCGTTGTGCCAACTAGGAGTTAACATCAGAAAGAACCTGTTCATTATTATTACTAGTTATTGATTGTCAAGAGGCAAGGGTCACACTTGCTTAGAGGCCAACAGTATCAACAATTCAGCATTCGAGTGATTAGTCTCTGCTGTGTACTGTTGAGAAGGTTTATGAAATTCTCATTAGAGAATCGGCGAAGTAAGCTGGCATAAAGTAAAACTTACTACTTTATTCATAACTCGATTCCCTTGTGATAGGTGGAGACTTTCCTCTTCTGCCATAAGTAGGAGACTGGCGATCTGTAAGTTATTTATACCATTAAATTGGATATTTACCTCCAATATCATTAAACCCCCCCCGACATCGTGTATTCACGACAAGGGCTAAGACATATCGTGTTTCCTTTACCTTCAGGATAATATATATATATATATATATATATATATATATATATATATATATATATATATATATATATATATATATATATATGTATATATATATATATATATATATATATATATATATATATATATATATATATATATATATATATATATATATATATATATATATATATATATATATATATATATATATATATATATATATATATATGTTTGAAAACAGCATTCCTGCACCCATAACGGACCTATCTCGCACCTCCAAGAAGTTCGAGCATCTTCGGTTAGGGACCTATGAGCCTTATGGTGAAGTGCTTGAGATGTCAGAGTCAGGACTGTTATCCATTTAACTTCTTCCCCCCAGATATTTTTTATTATTTTGTGGTTCTTGCCGTCAAAACAAAAAAAATCACCTTAAGAGAGCTTTCTCTTTGGGAAAAGGTTACTAAAAGCTGATCTTGATACCATCACTAGCAGAAATTTGTCTTAAGTGTGATAAAAGTGTTTTGGATAGGGAAAAGAAAATCTTGTTAACCTCATAATATTGAAGAACTTAACGTAACAACAAAACAAGTACAAAGTAATGGACACTGTTACATAAGGTCCAAATGTGATGGCATGCTGCTAAATCCAGTGCAGGGCGGTCTCGTAATTATTTCAAGTCATATGTCCCTTTTCAACAAAGATGTCCCTAAGAGAAATCGCTTAGATTAAAAAATATGAACTATACATGGCGTCGTTCAGACAGACAATAAGTTTTAGCTAAGTTCTAACCATCGCCAAGAACATGACATGCAACGTCGTTGTTACATCCAATTTCCCAGTGTGACCCAGAACTGGGATTGGGGGAGGGGGGGCATCGTCCACCACAAAACTTTACCTTAATTTTTGTACGTCTTTGCCTTGCCTCCCCACCTCTTTCTTGGTATCATATACATAAAACTTCTTGAATCTACCTATATCTATATCTATATATCTATTTATCTATCTATCCATCTATCTACAATATCTACCTATCTATCTATCTATCTATATCTATATCTATCTATCTATCTATCTATATCTGTATACATCTATATCTATATCTATCTATCTGTTTATCTATAGATAGATAGATAGATAGATTATATATTCTTATCATATTATTTAGGTCCATGTTCATAATGGGTCCCTGGTGAAAAACAGGTTCATTTGATAATATATTCATGAGCGATAATACGTCCAGTGGGAAAAGGTGCATAAGGGAATTCCATGTAGAGGTCTAGGTTCCCTGGGAAACATCTGTTACTGTGAGAGCAGGTCCTTGAGGGGAAGTAGGTAGGTGGAGAGATGGTACCTGGAGCGAGTGGGCGGTGAAAAGTTTATGTGCTAATTACCATTATACACAACTCTTGGACACACACACACACACACATACACACACACACACACACACACACACACACACACACACACACACACACACACACACACACACACACACACACACACATACATACATACATGTAATTCACCTTAATGGTTTGACCACAGTTGTGCTAGAGTAACAGAACACAAAATAATAGCCTATAACACACAAGGACCAAAACTAAAGAAGCATTTAACTATTACAGAAATATTAGAAACCATGCCAAAACTATTATCAATCTTTCTAAATCAATCTTTCTTCATAGACAAGCCAACAAACTACTAGCTAAACAACCCAAGTGATAACAAAATATTCTGGTCTACCCTTAATTCATTCAAATCTAACTTCAATACCACCTCTTCCATTCCACCGTTACAGTCCCCCAATGGAAATCTAGTAAGTGACCTTCGTGGAAAAGCCAACCTTCTTGTTGATATTTTTTCCACAAAACCCTAAATACAGAAAATCACAACATTCCTGTACTTGATATTGATTCCCCTCAAATACCTCCTTTCAAGATTCACACAAGATACGTTCAAATTGTATTACGGAATCTCTCAGTAGACAAAACTACTGGTCCAGATGAAATTCCTTCACAAGTACTTACAAATTTCTCCCCAGTGTTGGCTCCTGTATTAGCAATTTTTTTCAACTTACGCATTTGTTCCTTAAGTTTTCCAGCCTCTTGGAAAGAAGCAAATATCCATCCTGTTCCTAAAAAGGGGGCCACTTCTGATCCATCAAACTATAGACTAATTGCTATAACGTCCGCTCTCGGTAAAGTTTTTGAGACCCTAATAAACAAACACATAGTCAGGCACCTAGTAATCAATAAATTAATAAATAATCGGCAGTATGGATTTAGAGAAGAACGTTCAACTGTAGATATTCCTTGCGTTCTTATCCAACAGATTAACAAAACAATAGACCAACATGGTGAAGCACACCCAATAGCACTTGATATTTCAAAAGCATTTGACAGAGTATGGCACCAGGCCATATTGTCTAAGATGTCACACTATGGCCTTGCATCACTGGATCCTTTAATTTCTTCTTACCATCATAATAGAATAATGGTGGATGGAAATTATTCTCAGTTTCATTCCATAAATGCTGGGTACCTCAGGGATCAATTTTGGCCTCAGCCCTCTTTCTCATTCATATAAATGACCTCCTATCTGTCACTCACAACCCAATACACTCTTATGCTGATGACTCGACACTTCATAATTCTTTTACAGTATATATATTTAGCACCTCCTTTAGACAATCTGATATTACAAATTCCCAAATAAACACAGCAATTTCTCTGAACCAGGAGTTTTCTAAAATTAATCAATGGGGACAAAAAAATATGGTCTCATATAATGCTCATAAGACTAAATACATAAATTTCTCCAACAGAAAGAATCCCTCAGACTCACACATAATTTTAAATGATGTCAGTATTCCCATATCCACTACAATTGATATCCTAGGTGTCACACTAAACACCAACCAAATGTGGATAATTTATGTTAAATTTCTTGCTAAAAATGGTTCTAAAAAATGGGGACTTCTATACAGAGTTTGTGAATTCTTCACTGACGAGCAGTTGGCCATATATACAAAAGTCACGTGCGGTCTCAGATCGAATACTGCTCGCAACTGTGGAGTGGATGTGGAGCAGTTGTATTGAGAAAATAATGCCATTTGATTAATCAATAATCCCGCCATTATGCAGGACCTTCCCCCATTGTCAGTTTAGAGATGTTGCTTCTTTAGCATTATTTTACCGATATTTTTACCGTAAGTGCTCTGACGAACTTGCTTCATTTGTGCCTCCCCTTCACATTTTCTGAAACACTCGGGCAGATGGGAGAGCCCATTAATTCACACTCTCTCCCCCGCAATGCAGAACCTTTGCTTATCAAAATTCATTTATCCACAGAACTACCACTCTCTGGAATTCACTTCCTGGGAGTTGCTTTCCACAAACATTAAATCCACTCTTATATAAATCCAGTTGTTATAAATATTTTATGAATGGAGAATGGCTTTAGGCACTTTGACTTTTTTTTTTTATTATTACAAAATATCATCAGCAAAACTCATTACAAGGGGTATGATATGGAAGATAGATATTTACGTATCACCATTTACATTGTACATGACCTTCAGGATACATCCCATTCCTCGCACTGATCTTGAGCATCCATACCGCAGTAATAGCCAATAACTGTAATGCAGTAAACTCCTCTTAATAATACAAAGGCACAAAACAGTTGACTAGCCCTCATGCAAGAATAACTCAAGCACCTAAACACCTTGAACAACCACAGTATCCCAACACGATCTACAAAAAAGGCTAATAAAGCAGCTTCCTCTCACAAGGTCACTTTACATAAGGTACCCCTAGCCTAGCCATTTAGATCACCTGGAAAGTCGTCCATGAATTCTCTTCTGACAACCTCTCCATTATCATATCACACATAACAGAATCAAATTCAGTAAAAACCAGGCAAGCACTAGCAAGTTAATAGAAAGCTAACTCGGCAAGAATTACTCAATACACAGATAATATACAAGCCATCGAACAGATATCATCCTCAGATGCTGAGATAACAGTTACCACCTTCAACAGATTCTCTGCAAAATACAATAGAACCTATATTCCTAGAGGAAGCACCTAAAATGTCTGTCCTAACCTTTTTTCTCAAAACAGATCATCAAAGAAAGAAACACATAAAAATAAAGATCTCAGCCAATCCTGGCATAACAGAATCCAAGAACAACCTAGACTAAAAATCAAGAAGACAAATGAATTAACTCTGTGGACAGCCTTAATCAGACCCCATAGCAGCATAGTTTGGAAATTAATAACAAGCATTTAAACTTACAAAAAAAAAAAACTCTCCAACCTATTAAGCCTTACTGAACAACGATGAAAGTATCTATAGCACACATGAACAAGCAAAGAATTAAATAAAAATACTCTGCTCCAATAAGCCACAAACAGCAATCCTAAAAACAGTCAGAGGGAAAACAACGTCCCCAATATTCACCTCACATTATATTCAGCAAGCATTCAAAAGGATAAAAGCTCCTAAGCAGCAAGAACTGACCAAATTTCAATCATCCACCTAAAATACATTTGTCATTCAGCAATAAACATCCTCACTGAAATGTTCAGCTTTTCTTGGACTTGCATCCACATCCCCAATATCTAGAAGAAAGCAATCATCTTTCCTATACCCACATTACTGTTATACCAACACCGTTACTTTATACACCACCCATTCTCACGGAAAAACTAATCTCAAGAACATCACCCTCTAGACCCCTATGTCTGACTCCCAGTATGAATAAGAACCCAGACACTCAACCGTTACTCATCTTTCTAAGTTTATACAACTCATCTTTGATGGTTTTGGCAAGAAACAACCCCCCCTCAAGAACGAGCTGACGAAAGTAAAACTTCTATGCAATACCAAGACAATTCCTGATATTTAATATCGCAAGTTCCAACATGGAAGAGAACGGGAACTGGCTGGCCGACTTCCTTTCAGGCATAGGGGCCCAGGTACTCTACCAGAACTAAAGTTCCAAATTAAAAATATTATCCAGTGATGTCCCACATCCGTTAGTCTTTTCACATTCATTTTTATGCCTCCTCCCACCTATGGTGGAAGAAGCATCAAGTGATTGGTCTGTCTGACCGTGCATGCGTGCGTGGGTCCGTGCATCCATAACACTCTTGTGGGTGAAATATCTCCTGAACCCCAAGTCGGATTTCGACCAAACTTTTGTCAGTGATACAGGGAGAAGGGACTATGAAGTCATTAGGTCAGACAGGTCAAAGGGGCAAAGGTCAAGGTCATATGAGTATGGGCGCGATATCTTCTGAACCCCAGAACTGATTTAGAGAAAAATGTTGTCAGTAATAGAGTACGAAAGGACGATGAACTGATTAGATTAGGAAGGTCAAGGGGGTCAAAGGTCAAGGTCATACAGGTATGGGCACGATATCTCCTGAAACCTTTGACAGACTCCGACCAAACTTTTGTCAATGATAGAATATGAAGGAACGATGAACTGATTAGGTCAGCAAAGGTCAAAGGGTCAAAGGTCAATGTCATATGGGTGAATGTACCGTGTCACCTGAGCCCCTCGATGGATCTCGAGCAACCTTTTGTCAGTGATACAGTATGGAGGGACAATGAAATGATTAGGTCAGCAAGATCAAGGGGTCAAAGTTCAAGGTCATATGGGGTCAACTTAGTTTATTTTTAGATTCATTTCAGCCCACAATAAACCCTGTCATGGAGGTTGTATGGAGAACCCATGCGCATCGCTTGGAGGAAGCATACTGAGCAACGCTGTGCATCGACAGCTCGGGGCTCAAGTTGTCGGTGTTCCATTTCTTTGTTGTTTCTATATTCATTTTACAACGGTGTTTCCAATTTTTTAAACACCAAATGTAATTATTTAAGTTTTTGCTATCAGCCCATCCTTTCCTCTACGAACTACAAACATCCCTGCTTTTTTACCAGCATTGCCGTATGCAGATGACCTAGCAGTTGCTTTACAACATGACAAAATTCAGTAAGCATCAGACCACTTCTAACAATACCTCAAGCCTCTTGGGTAATGGCTGAAACCAAACCTAATGACTGCTTCACCAAATATGTTTACTATCACTTTGGTCATTCCAAACAAATACAATTTCTGGGACATATTTTCAAGTCTTTCTCATTAATAAGACTTAATGATGGATACACACATTACTTTTCCTCAACATACAAACAATATCAATTCATATGAAGAAAGAATAGTAATGCATTGAAAACATTTCCATGCACAACCTTTGAACAACAGATGGAGTAGTTTATTAGAACTACAATAAAATAAACTATAATGAACTGAACGTGTAACCACTACCCTCTCCTGCATGGATAAAAATGAACTGAGTCTTTTTTTTAAAGGCTGTTTATACAGTAGCAATAAATTTTTTCCGTTCCTTTAAACTGAAAGTAACATACTGTTACGAAATAATAACGTAGTGAGTAAGAATTAGTCTGAAAGAGAGGGTGGGGGAGAGAGCGGGAGTTTGAGACGGGGATAGTTAGAGGTGTGTGTGTGTGTGTGTGTGTGTGTGTGTGTGTGTGTGTGTGTGTGTGTGTGTGTGTGTGTGTGTGTGTGTGTGTGTGTGTGTTTTGCCTACATCTATCTGACATCCTTATTTATCTTTACTTAATTTAAATGATCGGTAATTAACTAGCAAATTCTTTGTTAATTATTGCACATTACTAATAAATAATAACTAATAAACTACTGATGTAATGTAGAACAACTCTGGGGTTGCCAGTGGTGTTGTCCCTGGCATACGACCTCCCCTTGTTGGGCTCCATGGTGGGTGGAGGGGTGAGGGAATGAAGTTTTTTGCTGTATCACATGGCATTATTAAATAAAACTGTTGACGACAGTGGATCTGTCCCCGGCCATTTCTCAGACTCTGCGCCCCTTACTGCCACTCTGGAGCCTTTTCAGGCCCCTGGGGACTTCCCTCCTCTGCCCCAGAGTTCAACTGGGACTGGGAGGAGGTCACGGCGGGTTGGTTTGGCTCCGAGGTTCGGCCCAGAAGACGCAGTAAAAGAAAATTTCAAGAAGTATCTAGTGCTGAATTCCTCTGCAGGTGGCTCAGTGCTGGATATCGACATCTTCAACCTGTACCATGCCATTGTGTCAGCCTGTGGCCCTGACCCAGTGATATCCACTCAAGGGGATGGTAGCCTCCTAACTGAGGTATCCTCCGCAGAAGAGAGCTCGCGTCTCCAGACTGTGACCTCCGTTTCCTGTCACAGTGTATCCTGTACACCTCATGCCACTTTTAACCAGTGTAAGGGGGTCATTTACTCCCGGGACCTCCTCCGATACCCTGAATCACGGTTACTGGAAGAACTACACTCTTATGGTGTTGTAAAGGTTGACCGGGTACAGAAGAAGATCGATGGTGTTCTGACCCCAACTCCGATGCTGTTTCTGTCTTTTGACTGCTTAAAGTTGCCTGCTTCCATGAAACTTGCTTGGTTCTCTCTTCCTGTGAGGCCTTATGTTCCGAACCCAAAGCACGTGTTTCCACTGTCAGGGGTATGGACATGTTGTATGGACATGTTAGTAAATTTTGTCGGCGTGCACTGGCTGGCCTTCCTGGTGTCTGTATCTCCTGTGGCAAATCGAGTCATACCAGTGACTGTCCAGGACCCCTTAAATGCTATCACTGCGGGGGTCTTCATGCTGTATCTTCTAAAAACTGTCCTCACTATTGCCTTGAAAAGGAGGTTTTGAGCATTCGCACACGTGAGAAGGTTTCCTTTCCAGAAGCAAAGAGGAGGGCCCAGACTCTCTTCTTTCAGCCTGGGGCTACTTATGTTTCTGTCCTTTCTGGGGTGCCTGTACGTCGTACTGTGACCCAGAAGTTGCCACGACCCTTTACAGTGACCACTTCCCCTGCTACTGATTTGACGGATATTACCGCTGGAATTACTGATATATGTGAGAATGCTCCTCGCCCATCCGCTGCTCCAACTGTTTCTACCTCCATTGCAGAGGCTGACGGTTTACACACTTCTGTGGTGGTGGCGGATGTACACGTTGATGTAACTCATCCTGCCTTGTCCAGTATGCACGAGGCTCCTTCTGTACCCAGTAAACTTCACCATTACTCGTCAGAGTCCTCAGAGCCTGACGACTGGCCACCTAAGGTCTCTGTTGTTGAACCTTGTATCGACCTCTCTCTTGTTCCCTCTGCCTCAGAGACTGAGGGGTCTAGCCAGGTGGAAGATGTGGCTGATGGTTCACCTGCGGTCAAGTCCCCACCTGGGGATGGTGTTGGAGAAACCGTTGGTGCTTCAGTTCTGAAAAATACAAAGTCATCTCACACGGTTCCAATCCTGTCAACAGTCTTTCCACTTCTAGGGCTTCTAATAGTGGCACTGGCCATCTCACAACATCCAAGGCGGCCTCCAAGCCGAATGTTATTCCACCTCAGAGGAAGAGTGTTGTAATACTTTTCTCTTCCTCGTCCTCACGTTTGCCCATGGATGTTTGACATAGGGTGTGGGTTCCTGGTGCTGGGCAGTCTCTTCCCAAGAGCCTTCCTGAGCGTCATTCCAAACCCGCTCGTATGTCAGGAGGTGTACAGTCCCGCACTTTATCATCATTTGCCCTTCCACTATGGGTTCTATCATCCAGTGGAATTGTCGAGGTTTATGTGCCAGCTATGAGGAACTGTGTCATCTAGTTTCTCAATATACTCCTTTATGCATGTGTATCCAGGAGACCATGGTTGGTGATGCTGTTCCTCCCGGTCTTTCTGGCTACAATGCTTTTTATTCTGATCCTGTGCCAGGCCAAAGTCGTCATGGAGGGACTGCTATCTTCCTCCGCCAGGATATTCCGTGTAGTCATCTGGATATTTCTGGTCCCCTGCAGGCACTTGCTGTCCAGATGTTTTTACATCGGCAGTATACAGTTTGCAGTCTTTATCTTCCTCCCAGTGCTACTGTTGAAAGGGCAGATCTGGAACGCCTTATTCATGGCCTTCCTTCTCCCTTTCTATTACTAGGAGATATGAATGGTCATCATCCACTATGGGGTAACAGTAAGGCCGACCCTCGGGGTGTAATGGTGGCCTCTGTAGTGGAAGATGAGGAGCTGGGCATTTTAAACTCCAATAATGACTTATTTCCACAGCCAGACAGGGACTTTTACTGCCACTGATTTGTCCTTATGTCAGCTGATGCTGTTTTAGATTTTAACTGGGATGTGTTGCCAGACCTGTATGGCAGCGACCAGTTTCCATTACTCTTAACTGCTAGTGCAGGTGGACCTCAGCCACATCTTCCTCGCTGGCTTCTTGATAAGGCTGACTGGCCATGTTTCAGGGAATTAAGTTCCATTTCCCCTTCTGTCAATGAATTTGGTTGTCTTACTGAGGCAGTGTCATATTTCAATAACGTGTTGCTCTCAGCAGCCATATTATCTATTCCAAAAACGAAGGGTTAGTTTCCTAAACATCCGTTTCCTTGGTGGAACTCTGAGTGCAGTTCCACAGTGAGAGCCAAACGAGTCGCCTTCTCTTGACTTCGTCATCACCAGGGGGATCTTCAGTATATGATGGCGTATTGGAGGGCACAAGCTCATATGAGGCGGGTTTTAAATGGGGCCAGGCGTTCATCCTGGAAGGGCTATATTTCCTCCATCAATTCGACGACTTATATCACCCAGGTGTGGAACCGGGTAAGGAAAATTTCAGGGAAATTTACTGTTCCATCTCCTCACGTTTTATCTGCAGGTGTTGCAGAGTTGCTGGTTGATCATTTTGCCAGTGTGTCACAGAAGAATGCAGATACGCCTTTGGCTTGCCACCGTAGGCACCTAGGGTCTCGTGGTCTCAGTTTTGCCCCTACTGGGGGAGAGCCTTACAATGTTCCATTTTCAGTTTCTGAACTCCAGGCCGCTCTGTCACAGTGCCATGATTCCTCTCCTGATTATGATGATATTCCTTATGCCTTTCTATGTCACCTGTCTGATGAATCTTTTTTGTTTTTGCTTTCACTGTATAATGAGATCTGGTGTCCCGGGGAGTTTCCGGCTTGTTGGGGTGTTGCTGTGGTTATCCCCATCCCCAGACCAGGTAAGGACCACCTACAGGCAACGAATTATCGGCCTATTTCTCTAATGTCATGTATTTGTAAAGTTCTGGAAAAGATGGTCAATGTTAGGCTTGTGTGGTTTTTGGAGAAAGGTGACTTATTATTCCCTGCCCAGTATGGTTTTCGAAAAATGCAGTCTACCTCTGATGCACTACTGTCCTTGGAATCATCTGTCTGTGAGGCTTTACTAACCGACACCAGGTCACAGTTTTCTGTGATATGGAGAAGGCATATGACTCTGCTTGGCGTAATGGCATTTTATTTTCTCTTCATGAGTCTGGTCTTCGTGGGCGCTTGCCTATTTTTATCCAGCAATTTTTATCTAACCGTTTTTTAAGGGTTAGAGTGGGAGGAGTGCTTTCTAATGCCCGTGAACTAGAAGATGGAGTACCACAAGGGAGTATCCTAAGTGTTACTCTGTTTACTGTAGCCATTAACAGTGTAATCAGTGTACTTCCAGACGGTGTACAAGGATCACTATATGTCGATGACCTCTCAGTTTCCTTCACCGCCTCTAGAATGTCTCTGATAGAGAGGAAGTTGCAGCTTGCTCTTAATAGAATTTCTGACTGGGCAGAGTCTCGCGGTTTCCGTTTTTCTTTAACAAAGACAGTGGCTATGCATTTTTGTCATCTTTGAAGGGTTCACCCAGACCCAGACTTGTATCTCTATGGTCGGAGAATATCCTGTGTGGAAGAGACGTGGTTTCCGGGTCTTTTGTTTGATAGACAACAAACTTGGGTTTCTCATATTCATTCTGTTAAGGTGGCGTGTCTTAAAGCTTTGAGATTTTTGAAAGTTTTAGCTCATACCTCTTGGGATGCTGACCATCAGACCCTGCTCCACTTACATAGGTCTCTTATTCTTCCTAAACTTGATTATGAATGTGAGGTCTACTCCTCTGCAACAGATGCCCGTCTGCGGATGTTAAATTCTGTGCATCGTGCTGGTGTACGTCTGGCAACCAGGGCATTCAGATCATCCCCGATTTCAAGTTTGTTAGTGGATGCTGGTGTACTCCCGTTGGATATGTGACGCCAGTTGCTAATGATAAGGTGTTGGTATCGTCTTCACCGCATTCCAGACTCAGTTTCTTGTGCCATTGTCTCTCAGGATTTCCAATCTACTGTTTATGACCCCCATTCTAATTTTCCAAAGCCATATGGTTACAGGGTCCTGTCTGTTATGTTAGCCCTCTCTGTCCTGAGACTGACAATTTGTCCACATCGGATCCCAAGGGTGGGTTCTTGGCTACTCCCTCGTGTGACATTTTGTAGGTCCGTTGTTGAAAAAAAAGACTCACTTCCCTCTCAGGTGTCCCTCTCTCTCTTTTTAGAACATGCCGCCATTCATGAGTGTTCTGTCCCTATCTATACTGACAGGTCTAAGACTGATACTGGAGTAGGATTTGTTGCTGTCGTCCCTTCTTTTATTAGGGGCGGTAGCCTTCCTGGCATTACTTCAGTGTATATGCCAGAGCTGACTGCAATTATATATGCTCTTAAAATCATTTTTACTCTCCCCCAATCCATTTTTGTGATTTTTAGTGACTCACGTACTGCTCTGTCTGCACTGGAGTCTTTTAATGCATCCCATCCATTGGTTTCATCAATTTTAGAGTGGCTTTTTCTCCTTGGCCGTCGTGGCCGCCATGTGAACTTCTGTTGGGTTTCCGCACATGTTGGCATGGTAGGCAGTGAGAGGGCAGATACTTTAGCTAAAGCTGCATCTTCTCAACAGCCCCCAAGCGACTACCCACTTCCTACTTTCGATGTAACACCTTACTTGCGGTACGCAGTTCGTACGTGTTGGTAGAGACACTGGGCTGTTGCTTCTCATAATAAACTAAAAGAAATCTCTCAGAGAGTGGTTGTGCCAAGAGTTCTTCCCTCCATGTCACGGCAATTGGAGGTGGCTCTTGCTAGGCTTCGCATTGGGCTCTTTCAGCTTACACATGAGCTCCTCATGGGTGGTGAGACTCAACCGTACTGTGATGACTGCCTTGTTCCCCTAACTGTCTGTCACTTGCTGGTCGAGTGTCCGAGTCTGGGGTACCTGCGTCAGAGATTCCTTCATAGGCATAAGGGGGCAGATGGTGCCTATTGTTTGTCCTCAATGCTCGGTGAAGCCACTAGCGATTTTACTGATGCTTTTAGTTTTCTTCAGGAGGAAGGCCTCCTTCCACATTAATAAGTAATTGATATTTTATAAATTATTCTTTTATTATTTTCAGTGTTTTATTCCTACTAACAGATATTAACTTTATTTTGAATATGCACTTTTTATTTTCCTGCGTCTTTTACTTTGTAGTCCGGCGGCATATGACCCTGGCAGTTGCGCCGACAGATTTTAATTATTTTCAGTTATTCAATCCTTCGGCTATAAGCTTCATTAAAGTGACGACGACATGCATATGATTTTTTTTTTTTTTCAATATAAGTATATACTGACATTACTGGTACACAACATAACCACTCAGACTGACTACTGTTATCGAAAACAGTATATGGTGTGTTGCTGTATCACAGATTTTTGTTAATCTTTCCTTCGTCTACCTTTTTCTTATCCAAAGTAGCGGGAGCAGGAACGTCAGCACCGCTACATTTTGTATCAAGTAGCGAAACCAGTAACGCCACTACTTTTTCGAGCTAGTAACGGGAATTGGAGCGCCGCTACTTTTTATTAGTAGCGTTCCCAGCATTGTATATTAGTTTGCGTCTCGACTGACAGTCACCAGGTGATGAGTGCAGGTATGTAGTGTAGAAAGGCATTACATATCTGCAGTCGATGGTGTTCTCTTGGTCGAGGTATTTTTACCATTAGTGTAGGTTTAGTTATTTGTGTCTTTAGGATTTAGTATAGGTTAGTGATTTGTCTGTTCGGTGATTAGTTTTAGGGGCTTTAGATTAGGCATTTTTTTGTTTATAAATAATGTAAGGAAAGAAAAATAAAAATTAATATATATATATATATATATATATATATATATATATATATATATACACGTGTGCATGAAAGTGTGTTTATATGCATGGATGTTTGTGTGTGCATATATATATATATATATATATATATATATATATATATATATATATATATATATATATATATATATATATGGCCTTAATGACCAGGGGCTTCGGCCCCAATGGTCGATAGGCCTAAAAAAAAAAAAATGGTGGGGGAAGGAACTAGAGCAGTTCACTGAGTTTTCAGTCCCGTTTGAGTTTAGTTCAGTGTCAGTGCAGGTAGTGAAGATTGTATACCTCCGGTACTTGTGAAAACATTGAAGCGAAGTTGGCAAACATAAGTGTAATTGCAGTTGGTGATGACTGTGTAACTCCGGTACTTGTGAAATTAGTGAATAGTAGTTGGCAAGCATTATATGTAATTATTTGAAAAATAAAGACAGTCTACTTATGAGGACAGTGTTTATTTACGACACCTTAGCTGATCCTGTGTACTGTACACAGAAAAACTGCCCCAAGGAAGAACAACTTGCTGGGCAACGTCCTTCCTATAATGAACTATTGTTGGAGCCTGTGCAGTGTGGGTACGGTGACCAGATTTACTGGAGCTAAAAGCGGGACATTATCAAGTATATATATATATATATATATATATATATATATATATATATATATATATATATATATATATATAGCGTTGCACCCCACCATGAGGCTGCTAATCAAGCACTAACTTCTCAAACAAACAATGCGAACATACCGTACGGTACGGTGAATGGGCCGACCAAAGTTACCGGTTAGTGTGTATTACATATATTAACAATTCGGTATTTCATTTGGTTTGGATTATGCATAAATCTACAATTCATCATAATTTCATAAAAGAAGGTCATTTTATATCTAATGTAACAGCAATTTTCTAAAAGCGGGACATTTAAGAAAATATGTTCAAGAAGCCGGACATTTAAGTCACAATTTAAAAAGCGGGATAGACGTAAAAAAAGCGGGACTCTAGTCACCTTAAGTGTGGGGTTTTCCATTTTTACATAAAACATTGCTTACTTCTCATATAAAATAATAATACTAGGTCTTAAATGCCATATGAACACAATCAAGTTTATTTGCCTTTCAATGAGTAAAGATGAAATTTCTTGGAGGATACCACAGCCTCCACAGGAATGGCTGTCTCCTGCTGTGCATTTGAAGTTTGAATGAATGTAAACAAAAAATTGTTGCCATACCTCGCTTGACACTGAACACGTGATTTTATTATATACCTTAGTGTACAATCACGGTGCATGAAAAATACTCATGAAAGCATCAATCATATTTAATCATATTACGAGTTCGTACAACAAAAAGAACAACAATGTAATATCAATCATGGTAGGACAGGTGGCACCTACACGTACTCAGTTCGTTACCAAACTATTCGGCGCTAGTACGGTATTACAGTATATAAATGAAAACTGTTAGTACAATGTTGAGACTGCTATATAGTTTCCAGTATTTCATTTATCTTAGTGTACATAAGACCTTACTTCACAAATGCAAGAAAATGCACAGAGACGAAAACTCTAAGCAAATTTGGACTTCACTAAAATACACATCGCCACAGAACGGCAGGCGTTGGCAGACACGACTCACCAGCTGAAATATGCAGGCTTGTGGTTGGTTGCCCGGCCCACTCTCTAACCGCTCCTCCCACTCTACTGCCTGCAGCTGACCGCCCTTCCTGGTTTGCTGGGATACAAGTTTCAGTCTGAAAATGCAAGGATGACGGCAACCTTAATATTATGAGTGAATTTGTTTGAACATTGTGACTGGATGGTTTTCTGGGTGTGTCATGGTACTTTAGATTTATTGTGAGGGTATAAAAACTACAGTATTGTTACATCCTTGTTCCACACTGCCACAGGCTCCAACAACAGTAGCTCAGTATGAGAAAGACGTCACCCAGTGAGTCGTTCTTCGTAGGGTCTGCCATTCAGTGTACAGTACACACAATCAGCTCAGGTGTCGTAAACAAACGCGGGCTTCTCACCTTCGTTGTATTTACTTACCAAATACTCCAATGACACTTAATGCTTTCGAACTACATTTCACTGTTTTCACAAGTGCTGCAACTATACAATCTTACATTACACTGACTGTAATGCAAGGTGAAAAAGGACCGACTTCACGGTCCTAGAACACCTAACGTGTAGCGGGGTCCTTTTTCGAGACCGGGGCTTAGTGCAATAAAGAGAGGTAGGACACAACAACTCCAGGCAATAACCTTTACACGTATATTACCAGTCAGACACAGGACAAAAGAGCAGATATTACAACACAGTATGTGGTAGAGAAATAAAACCTTAACTAGGATATTAGTATCTCGCAGGATAATGGCTTAACAGATACTGACGCCAACGCAGTAATTCTAGTGCACAGGTGTACAGGGAATACAGGTGCGCGTGGGAGCGCGGGGAGTGGGTCTCACACGAAGGGGGGCGAGGGGAGTGACTCACGGCGGGTCAGAACAGAGTTATAGTAATATTGGGAGGGAGTAAGTATTATTAATTCAAACTTAGTATTTTTTTATAGCAAAAGGGTTTTGACAATTGATTCTACTCCTCGTCTACGTTCACACTAGCTGCTGGGAGGAGATTCTTAAAGAGAGGGTGGAGGACACTGGGAATTCACTGTGTTTACGGTAATACAAGCGAAAGAATATTATTAACACTTTTCTCTACTGTTTCCTGTAACAAAGGACATTGGTGTATTTTACTATAGAGGATTTCTCGGGGTAGTAGTCTTACTGGTTTTCTGGAAGGGCGTCACTCGTGAGTCTGATTCACCAGAACTTAGTTTCTGCACTCCTCCTTACTCATCCACCCGTGATTTCACTCGCCCCGATATTCAACATACATTAAGTCACTGTATCACTGTTACACTAATTCTGGGGCAACGTCACACTTAGCATAAGTCACTTAACTAATTCTGCGGCAACACCACACTTAACATGATTCACTCATATAGTGGGGGGGGTGGAGAGACACGCCGGCGACAACTCTGCCAGAATAGGGGCACCGCCAAGGGAGGGCGTGCCGAGAGGGCACGGGACGACTCGCAGAGGCGTCCTCTCTCGTCCAGGGCTGCAGGTGGCGAAGGGGCCTGTAGTCTCCGGGCTAGGTTCAGGAGTGTGGCCTTCAGGACTGGGGCCAAACAGGTCCAGGAATCTCTGGCTCAGGTCTCAGCCAGAGGTGGAGGTCTTACGCCGTCTTGGGGGCGTGGAGAGATCACGCCCGGGTGTCCTGGGGAGGGTCTGGAGTGACTGAGGGCTGCGGTCTCCAGAGTTGAGGGGCGCCGTCAGGGAGGGGCTGCAGCACCGGCCTGAACTAGGGTCCATCAGGTGGGTCTTCTCCAGGGCCAGACATAGGGAGTGGAGACCAGGGGAAGCCATAAGGCCTTGCTGGGGTTCTCCGATCTGGAGGTCCGGGCTCTCGTCTCACACTGGGGCAATGACACTGCCGACACCTCCTTCTGGCCGTGAGGCCCGGCAATCAGCCGTGGCTGCCCAAGGGCACAACTATGAGGCTCCAAGGCCTGGCTACTGGCCGTGGCCTTAGTGGGGGAATCAGAGCGCCTCTGGACACCTTCTGAGCGGCAAGCACCTATGAAGCAGCAACCGGCCGCCTGTTGAAGGCAGGAGTGGCCACAGGCCATCTCCTTCTGCTGGAGGGAGGAGCGGCAATAGGCCGACTCGGGGGCAGCACCTTCGGAGTGGCAATCGGCCGTCTGACGAAGGCGGGAGCGGCCACAGGCCGTCTCCTTCTGCCAGAGGGAGGAGCGGGAATATGCCGACTCGGGGGCCGCACCTTCGGAGCAGCAATCGGCCGTCTGACGAAGGTGGGAGCGGCTACAGGCACACTCCTGAGGGGCACTATTTGGAACTGAATAGGCAGCTCCACCCCGATCTGATCTGGTTGGGGGTGTGGGGTCAGGGTGGCAGAGGCGGGCGTGTGGAAAGGGCGCATGTGGCAGTTTCGGAGGGTGCGCGGGGTGCTGTGATAATCTTCGACAACCTGGTCAGGGTTGGGGACGTGAGTGATTGTGTGGGGCCCTGTGAAGTGGGGGGTGAGTTTGTGGGAGGTGGGAAGTTGGGCAATGACGACGGTGTCGCCCGGGCTGAAGGGGTTGGAGGCTGTGTCGGGGCCGAGGTTTAGAGTTTTTTGTAGGTGGTGCAGTCAGCCCTTCAGAAGGTGCAACGGGCCTGTAGTGGGAGCGGAGGTAGGTGGTTGCAGGTGTTGGTGCAGTGGTAATAGAATGGGGGCTTCGCTGAATATCCTTTCATGTGGGGAAACCCCGTCTTCTCGGGGGCAGGAATTCATGCCCCACTGAACGATCTTCACATGAGCCGGCCAGTCGTCGTTTTTCGTAGCCATGATGCATGTGTGTAATTGATTCATGAGAGTACGATGGCTACTTTCACATACTGTGTTCCCCTGTGGCCAGTAAGGAGAGGAGTGGGATATTTTATACCCAAAGGTTCTGGCAAGTTCCTCCCAGATTTTCCCAGAGAATTCAGGGCCATTATCATACTACATCTATCGCCAGGAGTTGCCAGGGTTTGTGGGCAGTGATGTGGCATGAGGGTCCAGCGGTCCGGGTGACATCTTTTCCCAGTGCACAGGCGCGGCAAGTTTGAATGATTTCCTTGGCGAGGGTAGAGGGATTTGGAGCCCAGTAGGTGTGGTTGAACACTTGTAATAATTTCTTGGTGCCCAGGTTGATGCCGTTATGGGTATGAAGGTGGCACACAGTGTCACGCGCCATATCGGGGGTCAGGAGGATATGCCCGGACGGGGTTAGGAGGTGGTCACCCTGTCGGCATAGTTTGGTGAACAGGTGGGCGGGAATCCAGGGGGGCCGTTCCTTGGGGTGCCATAGTTGTAGGAGGTCTGGATCTGGCTGTACCGCGTGGATGGGGAGAGGGCATCTGCATTGGTGAGGAGCTTTATGGGCTTGTAGGAGATTTCATACTGAAATTCCTCCAGGGTTTCGCGCCACCTGACAAGTTGGGCATTATGTGAGTCAGACTGGCGTAACCACTGGAGTGACTGGTGGTTGGTGATAATCGTGACCTGGGTCCCTGAAAGATAAGCCCTAAAATGTTGGAGGGCCCAAATTATGCTGAGGCATTCTCGCTTGGTCGTGGCATAATTCTTCTCGGCTGGATTCAAGGTGCGACTGGCGCAGGCGATAATGTGCTCCTGACCGGCTTGTACCTGGGCTAGTATGGTGCCTATGGCGGTGAGGGAAACATTGGTGTAGAGGCGAAAAGAGAGGGCATAATTGAAGAAAGCCATGATGGGGGCAGAGACGAGCTTGTCTTTTAGCTGTTGGAAGGCAGCTCGCCTTTCTTCAGTCCAGATGAACGGCTCCCCCTTCGTGGTCAGGTCGTGAAGAGGCTTTTCAATTTGTGCGAACCCCTGCACGAAGCGACGATAGTAGGGCGTGAGTCCTAGGAAGGCACAGACGCCGTCGATGTCCCATGGTGGCAGTATGTCCGCTATGGCGTGGAGCTTGTCAGGGTCCGGGGACATTCCTGCCTGGGAGATAACATGCCCCAGGAACAAGACAGTCCTGGCGGCCAGGACACACTTAGAGGGATGGAGCTTGAGCCCTGCTTGGTGAATCCTAGTGAAGACTCGGCGGAGGCGCTGCAAGTGGTCAGCCCAGGTCTGGCTAAAAACGATGACATCATCCAAATAGGCCAGACATATCTCCCAAGTGAAGCCGCTCAGGACAGATTCCTTTAGCCTGGAGAAAGTGGCAGGGGCTTTGAAGAGGCCGAACGGCAGGACACTGAATTCGTAATGTTTGCCGTTGCTCATGGAAAAGGCCGTCTTGCCTTGGTGTTCTGGATGTACAGGGACCTGCCAGTACCCGGACTGGAGGTCGAGGGTGGAAAACCAAGATGCCCCTAAAGGGAATCTAAGGAATCATCAATTCGCAGGAGGGGAGTGGCATCTTTGATGGTGACGTTGTTCAGGCGGCGGTAATCGATGCAAAATTGCATCATGCCGTCTTTCTTCCTTACTAGAATGACGGGGGAGGACCAAGCGCTGGTGGAGGGGGAAATGTTGCCGGCCTCTATCATTTCACATACCTGGCGGTCCTCTTCCTTCCTTTGTCAGGGGTTCTTCCATCGGGAAGGCTGTCAAATGGGTGGGCCTGTCTTGTAAATTTCATGTGACAGGTACGTGGTGTGCCCTATGTCTGCTGGTCCTGTCGCAAACAGGTCCTGGAAATCCAGGAGGATGTGACATAGGGTGTCTGACTGCTGGGCGGAGAGATGGTCGAGAATAAGGGGTAGGGGGGCAGGGAAGTGGGAGAAGGATGGGGCACAGGGCTTGGAAGGAAGGAGTAGGGGTGATGAGGGGAGTCACTGGAGGAGGAGGAGAGGGGGGTGGAGGGAGGGGAGGAGGAGGGGAGCACGGGAGGGAGGGAGGGGGCGAGTCTTCCGGCTGGGGCTGTGGCGTACAGGTGCAAACGGCCTGGGTGGGGTGGGGTGGGGTGGGGGACGGAACTGGAGCTGTCGGTAGCGGCAGTCAATTGTAGCTCCAAGTTTTTGGACTAAGTCTCTTCCTAAATACCCGTCTTAGCCCCGGCAGAAGTCGTAAATAATGAATTGATGTTGAGTGGACACCAGCTGGTTGGTGTCGACCCGTAGGGCCCGAGTCTCCCCACAGATGGGCAGGGGACCATTCCCCATGTCCACAAGGTGAGTGACAGTGGGGCGGAGTGGGCCAAAGGTCGATTTGTGGCGGGAGAAATAGTGGCTGTAAAGGCAGGACCTGGCTGCTCCCACATCAACTAGCAGTCTGGCCTTCATGCCATTTATTTTCATCTCGTGGTACACTGGGGGGCGATACTTAGGGGTAATGGCCCCCGCCACTGTGGGTTGGTGCAGGGGAGGGCCTGAAAATCCAGCTGTCTGGGGCTTTCATTTTCCTGTTCCTGCTCCTGTTCTCCCGGATGGGGCTCGTCCATGGGTGCCAGTTCATCTTCCGGGGCCTCACCTTCTAAAGAGGACACCTTATGTGAACCCGGGGCTGTGGTTCTGCAGCGGGCAGCTTTAAGCTGGTCCCGTATGTCATGTAGGGGACAGCGGGAGATGCAGGCTGTGAATTCCCATGGATTCACAAGGATCAGATTCAAATTTTCCCGTGGGGCGGGACACTAGCAGGAGGGGTGTGCCCTAGGTGGACTGGGCTCTGGGGTAGGGCTGGTGTGAGGCAAGGGCAGACGTGGCATGGTTGGAGGAGACGGGGGTTGAGTGGGAAATTTCTTTACCACATTAATTTGCTGGGGAGTAGGGCACGCGGTCAGGAGGTGCCGTATGAGCTGGACATCTCTATCCATGTCTCCAGTTGGGTCATGGATAGTGAAGTGTTGTTTGACAACACTCGGAAGCACTCTGAGCAGAGTGTTAAACGTGTGCTGATCCCGGATTTCCTCATCTGCCTCTGGGTAGGCAGCAGTAACTAGGCGTCTTGCCTGTATCAGGGTATAATCTAAATGCCCGTCAAATGAACAACTATCCAATTGGGATAGAGCCACCACTCTCCCTAATGATGGGGTGATGGCTTGAACAACGAACTTTGTAAAGTTCTGCCAGGTGAGCTCAGGGACGATTTTCGGTGCTATGTTCGGCACCGCTTTGCCCAATAGTGGGAGTGTGTCTGCAATTTTCTGTTGGTCATTATCAAAGCCAATATCCTGTAAGGGTTTGATTATTGCCAGATACATGTGTATATCGTACTGGTCGGGGTCAAACTTGGGTAACTGTACGTGTGGTTTAGATGCCATTTTGCCAAATATTCCTTCACTACCTCTCTTCTACGCCCGGGTCAAGAACCACCACCGGCCACCAGTGTAATGCTAGGTGAAAAAGGTCCGACTTCTCGGTCCTAGAACACCTAACATGTAGCAGGGTCCTCTTTCGAGACCGGGGCTTAGTGCAATAAAGAGAGGTAGGACACAACAACTCCAGGCAATAACCTTTACACGTATATTACTACAGTCAGACACAGGACAAAACAGCAGATATTACAACACAGAATGTGGTAGAGAAATTAAACCTTAACTAGGATATCAGTATCTCGCAGCATAATGGCTTAACAGATACTGACGCCAGCACAGTAATTCTAGTGCACAGGTGTACAGGGAATACAGGTGCGCGTGGGAGCACGGGGAGTGGGTCTCACACGAAGGGGGGCGAGGGGAGTGACTCATGGTGAGTCAGAACAGAGTTATAGTAATATTGGGAGGGAGTATTATTAATTCAAATTTAGTATTTTTTTATTGCAAAGGGGTTTTGACAATTGATTCTATTCCTCGTCTACATTCACACTAGCTGCTGGGAGGAGATTCTTAAAGAGAGGATGGAGGACACTGGGAATTCACTGTGTTTACGGTAATAAAAGCGGGAGAATATTATTAACACTTTTCTCTACTGTTTCCTGTAACAAAGGACATTGGTGTATTTTACTATAGAGGATTTCTTGGGGTAGTAGTCTTACTGGTTTTCTGGAAGGGCGTCACTCGTGAGTCTGATTCACCAGAACTTAGTTTCTGCACTCGTCCTTACTCATCCACCCGTGATATCGCTCGCCCCAATATTCAACATACTTTAAGTCACTGTATCACTGTTACACTAATTCTGGGGCAACGTCACACTTAGCATAAGTCACTTAACTAATTCTGGGGCAACAACACACTTAACATGATTCACTCATACAGTGGAGGCGGCAGGGAGACACGCCAGCGACAACTTTGTCGGAATAGGGGCACCGCCAAGGGAGGGCATGCCAAGAGGGCACGGGACGACTCGCAGGGGCGTCCTCTCTCATCCAGGGCTGCAGGTGGCGAAGGGACCCATAGTCTCTGGGCTAGGTTCAGGAGTGTGGCCCTCAGGACTGGGGCCAAATAGGTCCAGGAATCTCTGGCTCAGGTCTCATCCGGAGGCGCAGGTCTGACGCCGTCTTGGGGGCGTGGAGAGATCACGCCTGGGCGTCCTGGGGAGGGTCTGGAGTGACTGAGGGCTACGGTCCCCAGAGTCGAGGGGCGCCATCAGGTGGGTCTTCTCCAGGGCCAGGCGTAGGGAGCAGAGGCCAGGGGAAGCCATAAGTCCTCGCTGGGGTTCTCCGATGCTGGAGGTCCTGGTTCTCGTCTCACGCTGGGGCGATGACACTGCCGACACCTCTCTCTGGCCGTGAGGCCCGGCAATCGGCCGTGGCTGCCCAAGGGCGCAACTATGAGACGCCAAGACCCGGCTACTAGCCATGGCCTGAGTGGGGGAATCAATGCGCCTCTGGACACCTTCTGAGTGGCAAGCACCTTCGGAGCAGCAACCGGCCATCTGACGATGGCGGGAGTGGCCACAGACCATCTCCTTCTGCTGGAGGGAGGAGCGGCAATAGGTCGACTCGGGGACAGCACCTTCGGAGTGCAATCGGCCATCTGACGATGCGGGAACAGCCACAGCCCGTCTCCTTCTGCCAGAGGGAGGAGCGGCAATAGGCCGACTCGGGGGCAGCACCTTTGGAGCGGCAATCGGCCATCTGACGAAGGCAGGAGCGGCTACAGGCACACTCCTGAGGGGTGCTGTTTGGAGCTGGGTAGGTAGCTCCACCCCGATCTGATCTGGCGGTCCCACTCCCCGTAGGTAGTGTCATCTTCCTGCTAGGGCGATGGTGCGATGGCTGGTTGCTATAGGGCCGCATGGCCCGGGCTGACTTATGCCGCTGTCGCACGGCATCCCGTGGTTCGGCTGCGGCTACTCCGTGGGGTCTGGGTGGGGGTGTCGGTGAGTTTCTGGGGGCACTATGCTGTACATCATGCATTTCACTGACAATGAATTAACTCAAACTGAACTGAAATGAAACTGACTCCCTAGGATCTTCCACTTCCTTATATAGCCTTGCATTACACTCGAATCTTCTACTCTAGCTAAAACAGTTGCCAAATCAGAGACATCTAAAACATGTCATAGTTTTCTTACATTACATAACACTCTAAATGCATTAGCATATGAACTGAGATCAGATTAAATAATTTGACAAACAATCACAAAAACAAAACATTAAAGAGAAAAAGGGCATAAAAATAAATGCAAAACTTTACAAAATAACTCTAGTCACAACAGCAGGCTAATTGGCATCTCTGACACGTAACAGAATAATACGAGATTTTCTGAGCCCCTTCCAGTACTTCCAATCTAGCAAATCCCACTTCTCAACACTACACCTTCTCTAGTCTGTTGTCGTCCCGACAAAACTACACAATGTATACAAACATAATGCTTAATCCAAACTAAACATTATATTATATACAAAATAATCCTTCAACTTATTAGGTCTTCTCTTTTACTGCTTCCAACGACATCCCTGCTCCTCCACACAGTCCACACCTCCTGGAATGTCTTGGTCCTCTTCCTGATGCACTTCTTCTCTTGGGAAACTGCCATCATTCTATTTTACTTCAGTTCTGTGGCCCTCCTGAATATCCTGTGCTATGAGTGAGCACGATTCCTCGGAGACGTCCCAGCTGTACTATCCTGGCCTATGGTACTGCCACAGATGATTCATCTGCACCAACTTTGGGTGAGACTTCCTGCCTCCCAGAATCCAGTACTTTAAGTCTGACAGGCAGTTCAACACAGCGCACGGCCCATCCCACGGGCTCTGCAGCTTCGGTGATTGTCCTTTCTTCCACTGAGAATTGTATAACCAAACTTTGTCACCGTCCTTGAAGCTCACCTCACTTACCTTGGCATCATACTTGCATTCCATCACCTTGACTGAAAGCTTTAGAGATTCTCACACTTGATGTACCTCAGCCAGCCTTTCCAGATGATGCTTCACATAGTTGAGATGTCTCTAGGCAGCTCTTCACCAGGTAGTCTTCAAATTAACAGGTCAACGAGTAAACGTAACTCGTGGCCCAACATCAGTTTTGCAGTGTAGTTGGTAGACTCATGGGATGCAGACCAATATGCCATCAGCAATGCAGGCAATTCTGATCCCAATCCATTTGTCCCTCTCTGCAGTACTTGACCAGTTCTTGTCGCAGGGTCCAGTTGATTTTCTCCATCATCCCATCTGACTATGGCCTTAGTGGGGTCGTCCTGGTCTTCTTGATCCCCAGTAACTTGAAGCACTCACCGATCACAGCGGACTCGAAGTTTCTACCCTTGTTTAAAGGTAGCTTTTTTGGCATCCCAAAACGACAGAATAACTAGTCAACCAACACCTGAGCAACAGTTGCAGCCTCTTGATCGGGGATGGGATAGGCTTCTGGCGACTTTGTGAAATAGTCCATGGCGACACATATACGAGTATATCGGTTTCCACTTTCAGTGAGTGGCAGAGATCCAGCAATGTCCATTGTGACTCATTCCATCAGTGCACCCACTTGGTACAGTTGGAAAGGGGCACAGCCACATTTCTTGGGTCACTTCTTAGCACAACATGCATCACAGGCCTGACACCACCCTTCAACATCCTGATGCATGCAAGTCCAGTAGAACCTCTGTCACAGCAGCTTAATGTTTTCTGCACTCCCAGGTGCCCACTAGTGATATGGTTATGAGGCTCATCACAGATCTCGGACCTCATTTTCTTTGAAAACATCGGTTGCCAATACTTGCTAAGACCATCGGGTGTCTCCCACTGACACTCAGTAGTCCATTCTTCAAACAGAGAAGGCCTCACTGACTCCAGTAGCACTTAGTCGCAGGGCTGAATCTGGAAACCTCTTCCCAAGATGGTTGCACAGTATTCCACTGCAGCCACTCAAGCACTGGTTGTAAATCTGCATCCTCCAACTGCATCCTCTTCAGGCCTTCTTCAGCTGACACTGGCCCTATCACCACAGTTCAGCTACATTTCTTGTTACAATCTTCTTTTGCACTACACTGCTGGCACTCTGGGTTACAAGGCCAATGACTCAGGCTGTCAGCATTTCCATGTACCCGCCCAGGACAGTGGTGAACCGCATAGTTTTGCTGGTCCAACTTCCTGAGCCATTGTGCCAATTGTCCTTTGGCTTCTTTAATGTCTTCAGCCACTTCAGTGCTGCATTGTCTGTCCTGATGATGAAGTAGGACCCATACAAGTAGGGATAGAAGAAATCAAGGCTCTCCATCACTGCCAAGAGCTCCTTATGGGTCACACAGTAGTTCTGCTCTGGTGGGCTAAGCATCTTGCTGTATAACACCACCACATACTCTTTGCCATTGTTCTGCAACAGAACTCCACCAATACCTTGCTTGCTAACGTCACTGTCCAGGATGAATAGCTGACTCTGATCTCGGCACAGCTACACTGGAGAGCTTGCCAATACATGCTTGAGTTCATGGGTGACCTTCTGAGTCACTGCAGTCCACGTAAACTTCTGCCTTTTGCCCAGCAATTTGTTCATAGGTGGAGCTATCATTGCAAAATCCTTGACAATGCACCGACAGTAGGTACACAGGACCAGGAAACTCCCTAATTCCTTCACACAAGTTGGAACTGGGCAGTTCTCCACAGCTGCCACCTTCAGTATGGATGCAACCTCGCCTACAATGTGTCCCAGGCAATTGACTTCCTTCTGGGGTTCAGCCTGAGGTGCGCTGCTCATATACTGTTGAGCGCCTCTAACAGCCTCTCCAAAACCTGGTCAAAGGCCCGTTTAAACACAATTATACATCGTCCAGATAGATGAGAGCTGTCTGCCAGCACAGGCCTTCCAGTACACGATCCATGAGACATTCAAAAGTAGCTGGGGCATGGGGCAATGCATAGGCCAAATGGCATCACTTCAAACTGCCATAAACCCCTCCCATATGAGAAGGCTGTTTTCTCCTTGTCCATCTCTGCAACCTTGACCTGGTAGTATCCTGCTTCCATATCTAGGGTGGAGAACCACTTGGCACCTAACAGAATATCTAGAGTGTCATCAGAACTTGGCATTGGGTATGCATCCTTCACTGTCACCCTTAATCGACACAGCACCACACTGAGCCATCCTTCTTCCTTGCAAGAACCACTGCTGATACCCAAGGACTGCTGGACTTGTTTGGCACTCTGTGACTTTGGAGATTCTCCATCACCATCTCCATTTCTTGTCGCTGGGACACCATCATCCGAGCTGACTGTTTAATCAGGCGGTGATCCCCGGTGCCTATACAATGCTCCACCAGATCAGTGCAATCCAGGTCTAGGTTTCTGGTGGAAACCACATCAGCAAACTTCGTTAGTAGCTGCCCCAACTTCAGCACTTGTGAGTCATCCAGGGATTGGCAACTCTTTGAAAATACGTCTGTAAGTGGTATGGCAAATACCCATCTCCTTTGACTACACTCCTTTTACAGGCCTTCCTCTGATGCTACTCAGGGTCCACTGCCTGGCACAGTCTCACAATTTCTGCTGCATTTTTCTTCTGTGGCTCATCAGAGAAATTGGCTACCAAAACTGGCACTTCACTTGCACCTGCTTCCACTAAAGTTCTCCTCACCATCACTCCGGCCTTCATCTTGCATCATACACCAGGCCCCTCTACTAGATAAACAGCTGTCAAAATAGCCACTCACCTTGCACTGGAGCAACAGTTCTGATTTTGGGGGTATAACTAATGTGGAGTGCCCTCACCTCACCACCAGAACTGGTACGTCTCGCTGCCGTGATGGGAACCGGCTTTCCTCGAACGTTCAGCTTCATGGAGCAGAAGTCCAGCTCTCATCCCATGGGTATAAGATAATCCAGACCAAGAAGGCAAGGATCCTACATCTCGGCTACATAAACTGGAAGTGTGGCCTCTTGCTATGCCACTTCAATCTGGACATCCAAGGGTCTCATCAGTTCTGTGTGGTGCCCAGTTACGCCATACAATTGTTCTGATGACTCACACTGATACCGATGATGTAACACATCAGGCCTCACAAAATTCTGCTCTGAGGCTGAATCAATCACCAGGGAACACTTTTTGCCATTTATTTTTCAATCTACCCGCATGCTGTCAATCACAGTTCTGTTGCATTCTCTCAGTGATGGGGCTACTTGGAAAAAGCTGGCTGGTGGTTGCCCCTTAACACCAGCCTCCACTAATTTTCCACTTCTTTCTGGTCTTCTGCAGCCTTCTTCTTATTCTCCGGTTTTTTCTTTGTACAATCAGAACTGAAGTGCCCTACCTCACCACATGTCCAACACCCTTCTGTTGCATTCGTAGAATTCCTTGCACTGTTCTGTTCTTGCTCCTTCTTCCATTTATAATAATCCTCCTTCTTGTGTCCTGGCTTCTCACAGAACCAACAACCTCCTCTGATCCTCTCCTGTTCCCGCTTCCACTTGTAGCAGTACTACTTCTTATGTCCTGGCTTTTCACAGTACCAGCAACTTCCTTAAAATTTTTCCACTTTATGTTCCTGCCCGTTTCTTGCCTTAAATCCCGGACTACGACCTGCCTGAAAAGTGGATGTACTGGTCCTGATATGGGGCTCAAATTCTAGAGCCCTGGCCTGTGCTTCTTGCATGCTTCTTGGTTGTGCCCGCTTCACTTGCATTTTCCATTCTGCACTATCAAGAGCATCGGTGAACTGGTCCCTCAGATGAATAATCAACAGGTTAGGTACTGCTCCAGGGCATGTTTTGTGTGCCATACTCTCCAGGTCATGAGCAAGCTCCTGTAGGGGTTCACCTCAAGCCCGTACACGACTCTGGAGTCTTGCTGTGGAAACCTCACTCTGGTACATGGTCCTGTATCTACGCTTCAGTGCTTCTACTAACAACTGAATACTGTTCCTCTCATTTACTGACATCTGGCCCAGCATCTCCATTGCGGCACCCTTAAGGCTAGTAGCAAACTGCATTGCTCTGTGCTTATCGTCCCAACCATTCTGATCAGCAAGAAACTCAAGCTGCACACGGTAAGCATCCCAAGATACTATGCTATCAACTCAAATTGCACATGGTAAGCTTCCCAAGATTCTTTGCCATCAAATTCCTGAGGTTTCTTTTTTATTGGACCCCCCATTATATCCATGCAGTTCACTGGTTTTGGGCTTAAAAACTGTGTCATTATAATTAAGTCCAGGATTCAAAACCTGTACATTCTGATTATTCAGCCCTGTAATGCTACCTTTAGATGCTTGGGATTCGTCAAGATTCATCATACACTGTAATTTTTTTTTTTCAAATGCTCCCTCTGCATTAATCTCAGGCTCAGCAGTGCAATATTTCTCTATAGCCTCAAATCTCTCAATAATTATCTTTAACTGGTCGTCTTTATTCTGTCTGCACTCCATCACAATTCACTCATTAACCTTCAGCTGGTTGCCTACATGCTGTCTGCACTCCATCCCATTATTGCTTACCTCATTCTTCTACTGCTGTAGCTTGGCATATAGTTCCTCCTTAAAGTGGCTCTGTTCTTCCTTCATTTCCCACATTAAAGCCTCTAATTGTCTTTGCATCTGCAGTTGTAATTCCCTCTTTTGCTCCTGTAATGCCTCTTGAATCTGCTCATATCATTCTTTCTGTTGTTCACTTTGTGCCTGAAATTGTTAACTCTATGCGTGCAATCGTTCTTTGATTTTCCTGTCCCTTATTCTGTGCTTGCAGTTGTTCACTGAGCTCTTTCTGCCCTTCATTCTGTGCTTGTAGTTGTTCACTGAGTTCTTTCTGCCCTTCAATTTGTGCTCATAATTGTTTATTTTGTGCCCGCAGAAACTTCATAATTCTGCCTAACCTGGCTGCACACCTTCCACTTCCATGTCGAAGATTAGACTCACTGCAGCATTTTCTATCCCACTCCTGACACCACTTGTAACGTCCCCATTCTACACTGCCACAGGCTCCAACTGCAGTAGTTCAGCTTGGGAACGATATCATCCAGTGGATCGGTCTTCTTAGGGTTTGCCTTTCAATGTACAGTACACAAGATCAGCTCAGGTGTCATAAACAAACATGCGCTTCTCACGTTCATTGTCTTAACTTGCCAGATAATTACACTTAATGTTTGCCAACTACACTTCACTGTTTTCACAAGTACTGGAGCTATACAATCTAACGCTGCTATGACACTGAATTAAACTCAAACTGAAATGAAACAAAATTGACTCCCTGGGCTGTTCCATCTCCTTTTATAGCCTTGTACTACACTCGAATCTACTAGTTTGATCTAGCTGCAACAGTTGCCAAGTTAGAGACATCTATAACATGCCAGAGTTTACTTACATAACACTCTAAATGCTTTAGCCTATGAACTGAGATAAAATTACATAATTTGACAAACAGTCACATAAATAAAACATTAAAGAGAAAAAGAGCATGAAAATTAATGTCTTAAAAAAAAAAAAAAAAAAAAAAAACTTTGCTCACAGCAGCAGGCTAATACCATCTGTGACATGTAACAGAAAAATATGAGAAATACTGAGACCCTTCCAGTGCTTCCTATCTAGCAAATCCTGCTTCTCAAGGGTATATTGGTTGCTTTAGGTTATAGTTTTTCTTAGCAGAAATGAATAAGAGTATTGTTTAAAGCACAAAGTTACCTTGACCGCCTAAATTTGACAAATGTAAAAAGAGACTCCTCAAGCTGCTCACAGTGATGAGTGGGAAAATGCATATCAGGTGGTTTATCCAAAGGTAAGGACTCATAAGAGTATATTATTTGCTCATGACTCTACCTTGGCAGAGCACTTAGGGGTAAGGAAGACACAGTCTCGCATCTGGCAACGTTGTTGCTAGCCTGGAATTAGCCAAGATGTTTCCCGGTATTGTAGGTCATGCCACACCTGCTAGCCAGTCGATAAGAGTAACACATCTATTCCTGTTGCCCAATTAGTTTCACTTTCTGGCTTTAATGTCCCATTCATCAGAGGCTGTGTAGATATTGTCGGTCCTCTGTCAGAGACCTTATCAGGCCACAAGTAACAGTTGGACATGACCACTACGTATCCAGAAGCCATCCCCTGGAGAATATTTAAGCTAAAGCAGTGGGAAGGGGAATATTTATTTTTTTCCCACTATGATTGGCCTTCCTAAACAGGTGCAATCAGATCAGGGCACCAATTTCTTGTCAAAATTATTACGACAAACCCTCAAAAAGTTAGGGATCACCCCGATTACCTCCTTAGCCTACCATTCTCCGAGTCGTAGAGCACTGGAAAGGTATCATCTCACCCTAAAACAAACGTTAAAGAAAAACTGCATTGTTCATGAAATGGATTAGGACAAATATCTTCCTGTCCTGTTGTCTACAATCAGAAAAACGCCAAATTACTACTTAGACTACAGTATGTTCCAGTTGAGTTGATTTTTTTTTTTTTTTTCACAATGTGAGAAATCTTGTGAAGTTATTTAAAATGTACCATGCTGGGCAAAAAAAAAAAAAATGATACCTCTCTATGCCAGCCAATTTTGGATTTTTTTTTTTTTCTGGCAAACTGGGCTTATATTAAGATAAGATCCCTGACACTAATAAAAGTAATCACTAAAGCCAGAAAGTTGGTTGAATCAAGTCGGGTTGGTGCCACTCAACCTCTGAAATCTTCGAGGTTACTGAAACTGTAGAACAGCTGTGAGCCTATGAAGACTCTTGGCCGCCTCCTGCTCTCCTAAATCAGTGCTGTAAGCGTACTGAAGAAATGTCTGAAGTTAGCAAGATACTGTAGCTATTACCTTCCATTTTACTTGCAATGATTTTCAGTGCTGCAGGATGTAGATCTACGTCACTGACCTTTTTGAGGGGGACGTATATCTATGTCCCTAGTGCGGCAGTGGAGGGCGGTGATGGTTCGGAGTGTGGGATGGTTCGGACAGTGCATTCCCTGAGAAACGTATGAGACTTAGGGCCGTGTGATCTTGCGTGAAAGTGGGAAAGTTTGTTTCCTTCCACCACACGAATCTTTCAAGCTAGAAACACCTCACACTTTGGTGCAGGTCAGATTTTATGTTTTTTTGCACCTCCTTTGTTATAATTTCAGTGTATATCGTAAGCTCTACCTTCATGAATATGCCAAGCATCGAACTGTGCATTATCAGGGTGAATCTGTGTTGCATGTAGAACACAGTGCTGTGAAAAACAAATGTTAAACTCTCTCCAGTGAAACTTGAGCGTACCCATTAACTAATTACATAGATTCTGTATGATTCGGACAGTTGAGGAGGGTCATGGTTCGGACAGTCCAAACTCTCTCTCCAGTATTACCAAGTCATGACCTTATCAAATGATAACGCTACTTTTGATCATCTATATTTCAACACATAGTGAAACGCCATTTTTAATAGTTATCAGGGAATATATATTTCTAGTTTTGTTTATATAGCCTGTTCCTCAAAGTGTAAGAAGAAGGAAGGGGTATTACAACTTTTGTTTCAGTTTTGCAGGCTACAGTATGAGTTAAAAGTCATAAGTTAGTCAATCTGAAATAAAGCCTAGAAAGTGAAAAGTGAATTCAGTATTCCAGAGAGAGAGAGAGAGAGAGAGAGAGAGAGAGAGAGAGAGAGAGAAGGCTAATTATGCATAATTTTGAAGCAGAAAGTAAGAGGTTAAGTTATTAATAAATGTGGTGAAGGTTATTTCAGTTATATTATTTTTTTTAAATATCAAGTGGTTCATTTGGATTCTGAATTTTTAAAAATGTACTTTAGGTAAATTAAATGTTTTTTAATTAATAAATGTTTGTTATTATGTAATGCCACAAGAGTCAAAACATGGAAGAGTCATGTAAGTTAAGGCTTTAGTACGTAAGCTATACACATTTGAAAGTCATGTAAGGTAAGACTTTAGTACGTAAGCTATACATTTGTATTTACCCTAATCCATTCTAGGCTTAAGGTATAGAAACATGCTTGTACCTAGTCTTTAATACATGTTCTTTTTATTATTATTTCTGTAGCTGTAAGATCATAAATCTCATTTATGCTGTGCTAGTCCTTAACCCACCACGTCCCGAGGTTTTCTGCCCCTCCAACATCCCCCAGTCCCGAGCCTTTTTGGAAATTTTTTTTTTTGGCTAAAACTTCCGCTTAGGTTGAGAAACGAAGGAAAATCACAAAGAAAGGGCTTACCGCGGTCTATAAGTGGTCCATACAGGTGAGGTCCCCTGAGCCAGGTATCGTATTCTGTAATGGACGTGCCAGGCGCTCACGTTTTCTATGGTAAGGAATACTGGGAGAAACAACACACAACACCTCTATATTTATTGAATTTGAACTAATAAACAATAACAGTAACAATATAATGGATTTCAGACACATATATATGAAAAATAAGCATTGTACCATCGCGCGAGCATAGCGAGTTTGGTCCGAGTCGTAACATGCTATATGCTAAGTTTCTTGTATCAGTCAACATATCATTTTTTGTACTTGTATACTTCTGTTTCAATGACATTTTACCAATTACAACTGTTTGTAAGTTATTTCAGATGTTTTCATTCATTATGATGACATGCAGCATAAGTCTAGCGCACATCACCTTAGTAAGCGCACTCGCAATGACTCGTATTTCAACATACCCAATTGTTTTATCACTTTCCTATTATTTTTCCCTTTACATAGAACCTTTCCTCCACCACTGTAAATGTTTTCAATTATTTTCATTCGTTATGAGGGCATTTAGCGATATGCTAGCGCATATTCACGTAGCAACCACGATCTCAAACACTCGTGTTTCATCATCTACTTTATTTATTCACTCCAATTATAATTTCCCACTTACATTACACACGTTTACAAACCTATACTGCAATGTACATACTTACTGGCATTATTTATTCAAGTGAGCGTGAGAATATCGCATGAAAATACCCTAGCAATGAATGTTTCGACCAGCATAATACTCACACACTTATATACTAATTCTTCACATATATTACACACTTTACCACTTGCTGACTTTTATTTTCACTATTACGTGCCTTATTCATTCAACTGAGCGTCAGGATATCGCATCTCTATACACACGCTATGAATATTTGACTTAGAATATATTTCAGCACTTACAATAATTTGAACTTATATTATACCCGTAGGCATTTCCAATAATAATAATTACATAATTACGGGCCGTATTTATTGCACTGAGCGACAGAATATCGCATCATAAAACCCTAGCTATGTATGTTTCCACTTACAGCATATTTATACACTTACATACAATTTTTGCACTTATGTTATACCCGTATGCATTTTATACTAATATTTGGAGATCAACATGACTGATAATTTCACTGAGCGTCTGTCTGTCGCATTTGCCTCATAATTTCAGCGTCCTTTCGCATTCACACCATATCAGAATTGCATCAACGTGTGATATTCGCTGAAACATGGGTGAATACAGAGACCCACGTCACACTCCACGCACTCATAGCGGGTGTCCTTCCTCTGTGTCGTGAGTCTCACCCGGGAATTGCTGCACACGTGACACGTGCGTTGGGGCCTAGGTCTGTTTGGCTGGGGAGGGATAGGAGTGGGGAAGTGGCGGCCGGATATTCTCAGGGGAGTTTGTGCAATAGGGGCAGTGCGGGTGCGATGCTGGGGCCTTTCTACAGCATACCGTGCAAACATTTCTCTTGTGGGCTCCCTCACAAACCCTTCAAATGTCTCCTGAACTCTTGTTGTCATGGCGTGAAGGTGGTGGCAATTCAGAGCAGTGATGTCTAGCAAGTGAAAGAACAGTTTCTTATACCACTTCATCGTGGTCCTGGCACACTCTACCGTCGATATCATGGAGTCGGACTGGTCCACGAGGCGCATGTTTATATTATAGTCCATGACACACTCAGGTTTCCAAATACGACGCCTGTTCTCACTACGGTAATCAACTGAATCAGTACGGTGCATCAAGGGGCGGTGAACCGTTGACAATAGGCTTACCTCTCTATTGTGATTCCACACAGTTGCAAAGATGTTGTTGGCTTTGAAGAAGACAACCTCATTCCTTGCAAGTTTCCGCCCTACCTTGGCCATGTGACGCTGGTTCACCTTCACGGTTCCACAGACTCCCGTTTCATGTGTGTGAAGATAACGAGCGAGAAGAGGGCTAGTGTACCAATTGTCCAGGTAGAGGACGTGACCACGATTAAGGTAGTCTTCTATCATCGTCTTTACCACTGCTCCCAACAGTCCAATACTTCGATCTTCTATTATGTCTGTCTGTGCACCGGTGTACAAGACTATGTTTTGCACGTATCCAGTCCTACAGTTGCATATAACAAAGATCTTGAACCCAAAACGGTGCCTTTTGCTGGGTATATACTGCCTAAGTGAAATATTGCCTCTCCACAACACGAGACTCTCGTCTATGACGAGGTCTCTTTAGGGATAGAATGAGGAACGAAAGGTTTGCCTCAGGTGATCAAAGATCAACCTAATTCGCCTCATTTTATCAGTGTTGTTCGCATTTGCAGGATCATGAGCATCATAGAAATGGAGGCGACTTAGAATTTGTTGAAACCGATTACGGCTCATCACTTGACCAAATATTGGGGTAAACATAACAGGGTCCCTAGTCCAGTAAGCAAAATTCTGTTCTTTCGTATAATACCCATCAAAAGGACCAGGGCAAAAAATAAGAACATTTCTGAAAGGGAGACAGGGTAATCATAGATGACAGAATGCCTACTCCTTGTTCCCAATCTTTCACTCTCAAGGCGCTGGGTGCTTGCAAACAGGTTGGTATGGTATACAATCTGCTCCACAAATGCCTCACTAAAAAACAGGTGGAAAAAATCCAACCTGGTGGAATTACGGTGAATTCCTGGAGCAATGCAGCCAGAGCGCCCCTGCTCAGTGAAGGGGTGAATGAGGGGAGAAAAATCACTCCCATCCTCCCAATTCCAAGCCACAAATCCCTCGTCCCCCTCATCCCCATCACCGCCTTCGTCTGGGTGGGGAGGAGATCCTGGTTGGGGAGGTGGGGGAGAAGGAGTGCGGAGGGCTTCCCCACTGTCACTCCTCTTCCCTTTGCCTTTACCCATTCCCTTTCCCTTACCCTTACGGCCTTGAGGAACATTAGGGTGCTGTGGGGATGAAGTAGGGGAATATTGGGGAGCAGATGTGCTGGGGAGTGGTTCCTCCCCACCTTCCCCCTCCATGACAACACCACGTGCTTTCTCATGCACCCTAGATCGACCACGTGTTAGGGGATATTGGGGAGCATAAGACGTGCTTGGAAGTGGTTCCTCCCCACCTTCCCCCTCCCTCACAACCCCACGTGATAATGAACGCACCCGCACTCGCCCACGTGATACACTACGCCGCCTCACACTACGTAGGGAGAGCAATGACTCACTCACGTCACTCTCACTTTCCCTAACCCTCCCTGTACTTTCCCTTTCACTCCCCACTCCCTCCACTTCACTTCCTAACTCCCCAAACAAAATGCTAGGCCCATACCTGTTTGTCCGACGTGATGTGCGCTCGGGGCCACGATGAATGATGACCTCACGTCCATACCATGTGGCAGCACGTCCCACGGCTCTGTCATCGTCATCGTCCTCATCCTCGTCCTCGAATTCTGGATCAAAATCACGTTAGGGATAGGGATAGGATGTTGCACGTGCCTTCTTTGCCTGCTGCCCCTCTCTAGCAGCACGGCAAGTCACGTACTGCCGCTTCCTGGGAGACGGAACTTCCTCGTCACTGCTGGTGGTTTCTTCCTCCTCTTGCTGCACATAATCTTTATCAACAACCTCGTCGTCCAGTGGGGAATCACTGTCGCCCGTAAAGGCGTCCAGGGCGGCTTGAATTTTGCGGTCTGAGAGACCTCTCTTAGCCATGTCTGAGCAGGACCGTTGCTACCAGGTGAGTGGACGAGCGGCGGGTTAGCACGGGTTGCGTGGGGTCGCCGAGTGTCCCCGCCTGGTGGCAGGTAGGGGAAGGTCATGCGAGGATACGTACGGCAAATCAAGCGCGAAATTTGAAAATTGTCGAAATTATGCACATTGCAATTGCACGACGTACCGGTATGTCGCCGGGACTGGCAAATGCAAATCGTTGCAACGTACCCATACGTCGACGGGATGGGGTGGGTTAAGAATATTTGTACATGTAGGTGAAATTTTGCTGGGAGCATACGTGGGGTATTTGAGTGGCGTATCGTCTGTACTCATTTTCTATTAAATCAGATCTGATGTAATCATAGTAAAATCATAATGTTGTCGATTAATATGCTTATAGAAGAAATAATATCGTATATAGGGGGAAAGCTGTTAAAAATTTTAGTTAGTACCCGAGGACATGACATAATAGTTGGGTAATGTATTCCTTCGCCGAGAGGATGCTAGTGACCGCTGTTGATTCAATTTATGACTCTTTGTGTGGGATAATTAGAATAACTAAATTTTCCCTGTCAGATTGAGAGTAAAGAAAATTAATACCTGTATCCGTTCAGAATCAGAAGTTTAGAGTTGTGACCCTCATATGGGGGTGAAGGAAAAGTACCCTACACATCATCCAAGTCGCTTAGTGTCCCGCTTGGTAGCGTGGCAGGGGGGTTATCGGCCAGCTCCCGACTCACTCTCAATTTTGCCCCCACACCATGTACAAGCGAGTTTCATTACTCTGTTTTCTTCCCTTCCCCCTTGTTCATACTGGCGTTGTAAAAGTTCAGAGATATTATTTGTGCCGTTGTGACCTAAGTTGTAATGTGACTGACTCTCAATTTTGCCTCAAAAACTCCCTCTAACTGCCATATTGTAACTGCCCTAGCAAAGTTCGTTAGGATTTAAATTGTATACTCACCATTTACACAAAACATTATGTAATTGTTTAGTGAAGTTAGCTTGTGAAAGGAGAATAGTCGTGATTTTCTTTTCTTTTGGTATATAGTGTATTAGGTGAACTCGGAGAGCACTCTAAGTCCCCAGGGCAAACTCCCTCACCTGATGTGCTCGGAGAAAGCCTGTATGCCCACGAGTGTATTGAATGTGGCGAACCGTTTATGTTAAATTTCACTGATGTTTGGGAGGAGTGAGATCTAACGAGTAATAACATTTGTTGGCTAACTGAGGTATATAACCCTGTATGAAATTCGTTGTGGAGAAAATTCTGTGTACTGTGAGTATATAAAATGTTAAATGATTGAAAAATCTAGAGTTCTATCAAAAAGTAAAGTTTCATTTCTTAGAGGGAAAAAAAATCAATTTTAGTTGTCATTTATTAGTAAATTGAATAGTATAATGTAATGTGATTTAAAGAAAGGAGAGATATTAGTAAATTCAGCATTTTTGAAGAGTTTATTGAGTTTCACTGTCATTCCTCTCTTATATCTCTCAAATCCTGTATAACTTCTTCTCATAACCCTCGTGCCTTGGTGGGAATTGTCTTCAACCCCTGTGCTGAATCGGTTTTGGGAGTATAAAGTTCTGTTATTGCAGTCACGCTACCCAAAGTTGCTATTGTTACGCTACCTAAAAATTGTCTTATTGTTATGCTACTCACGATCAAGCTACCAAATTTCTTTCCTATTAGTAATTATTCAGAACGGCCAATTTTCCTCGTGTATGATATTTGATAGAATTAAATTAATTTTGAATAATCTCGGATCCCAACCGATTCCACAGTTAGTCCAACAATATCAGGATAAAGGTCGAACGAACCCTAGGGGTACAATTGTGGTGCTCGTTGTAAGTCAGCCTCAAACAACATCATCCAATAAAAGGGACTGGGCATCACATAATGGTGGCAGCATAGTGGGATAAATTCCCAGTCACATAATAGTGACAGCATAGTGGGATAAATTCCCAGTCACATAATAGTGACAGCATAGTGGGATAAATTCCCAGTCACATAATGGTGACAGCATAGTGGGATAAATTCCCAGTCACATAATGGTGACAGCATAGTGGGATAAATTCCCAGTCATTACCCCAAGGTTACAGGCTTGTGAGGAGAAGCCGAGAGAAAGAGACAGAATGTTAAAGGTTTCTTTGGTGAGACACAGCCAGATTCCGAGACGGTTGGAGATGAGGGATGTTGAGCTGCGGATTTTCAGAGGGCCAGGGGCCAGAGCTAGGAATTTTTTTTAATGATCAACGGCTGAATGCTGTCTTAGAGTGGGAATGCAACCTAGTCTTTTTATGGCTAGGGAGCAATGACATTGACAGGGAATGCACCCCTGCGAAAGTGTTTTCGGACATCAGAGAAGTAGTGGAAGAGTTGGAAAGGAAGTGTAAGGCAGCTATATGCGTGTGTCAGATAGAACCCCGGAAATATACTAAGGAAACAACTCCCACAACATCAGCCAGATATAAGAGCATTCAAGTAGCAGTTAATAGAAGGATTAAACAGTTTCTGAGGAAACACAAAATTCTCCAATTCAACACTAAAATCTTTGAGCAAAATCTGGTGGACGGGGTCCATTGGAACGATGAAACTAGGGAGTGGGTGGACGCAAAATTCATAAGGATAATTGAAGAGTATCAGTAGAAGAACGAGTAGAGGGGTGAAAGAGTAATAGTATTGAATGTTAAAAATGTCTAGACCAGGGCAGTCATTTTTATCTAGACCTGAAGCAGAGCAATCAGTAGTAGAAACCATGGAAAGGCTTGCCAGAGAAATTCGTGATATTGAAGCCCAGACGCAAGATAGTAACACCATGGATGACTTGGTCCCCCCTCCAATTCTTTCTAATAGCTAATAGCCCCAGTGCTAACCAAGGTCCAATCCACTCAACCCCTAACTCACGGACAATGGTCCCTAGGAAATCCTTACCAAGCCACGAGACATATCTGTATTGGAGTTAACCACGTTACAAGGATTAGAGGCTACCGCACGATTGGACATGTTTTTCGAGTTAGTAGAGCAGGTAGATAAGAGCGACGAGATCTGAATACAGGTAGCTAAGGGACGAATGGGACAGGAACTGGCCATGTTCATACATAATTATCAGAAGGGACATCATGTATTCACCTGGCCAGAACTCTAACAGTACCTTAGAGATGAGTTTGCCGTTGAAGTGACGATAGACCGAGCCTGGCAAGAGCTGGATGGTATGAGATATAGTTGGGAAGAGCCCCCACAATCGTTCGTACACCGTTACATTTGTCAACATGCGGTAGTGGAATCGAGATTCCCTCACGAGAAATTCCCATGTCGAGATCGAAGGTTGAAGCGTAAGCTATGGTATGGGTTGCCAACAGAGTCCCGTGAGAAGCTGGAGGGCTTCCTAGACGACTCATACCCTCTGAGGAAATTCACAGACAGACTAGAGCATGAGAGACAATTGTTAGAAGAGAGATATGCTGGGAGAGTTAATACGACATCAGCTAATGGTTTGCAAGGGTCTCTCAATGTTTCTCAGTCCGTTTCTCAACCCCCTGTGATGGTAAAGACAGATAACGCTGCAGTAGCCATGAATGACATGATGAAAGAGTTAGGAGACCAAATAAGAGAACTGAAGTCTGATCTAACTAAAGTAAATGAAACATCAGTTCAAACTAAACAAGTAACCAGACGGAAGTACTGTCCTCATTGCTTAGCTTCCTCACATGATTTGAAAGAGTGCCGGCGAAAACCACCTCCGGGTCATTGTTTCGACTGCAGGCGACCCAGGTGTAGACGTAGAAATAAAGGTTGTCCCGGAAGAGCGGGGAGGGCTCAGTTGGCTGTGAACGCGCAGGCTTCTCTGACTCCGATTGCTGGACAGAACGAGCCAGTCATAAATGCACTACGAACCCTGAATACGAATATGCAGATATGACTAATCGGAGGCTTAACTTCGCCTACCATACGTGTGAACGTTAATGATAAAATCTTAGAAGCAGTAGTAGACGCTGGGAGTGATCATACGCTGATCACGGAAAAGGCCTCTTGCAGACTTGGCGGGGAAATAAATACACGGCGAAACCCTTCTAACTTGCAAGGTGTCACGGGTGCCCCATTGAGAATCCTGGGCATGATCAAGGTCAACATCGGCATAGGTGATGATAAAGTATATAGTCAATGGTGCCCAGTGGTACGAAATTCATATCTTGGGACTGAAATGCTTTTGGGGTGCGACGTAATTGGACAGGCACCACTAATCTGGAATGGAGCACAAAGGGCGTTGATGTGGGGTGGAGCCCCCTACACAGTCAATCACATCCTGAGACAATGCAACAAAATTCAGAGAGTCAGGACTGCTCCAATCGCATCGATAACTAAGCAGAGTGACTTGACACAGATAAATCTATTGCAAGTAGAAAAATTTAGTCCTTATCAGACCAAATTCGTAGCCGTACCTGTCGCCGAAGTACCTGAAACAACGCTAATCGTACACCCACAAACTAGGTTCAGCCAAAACAGTCATCCATACTTAGTGAAAGTGAACTCAGAGGGACAAATACATCTGCCCCTTGATAATGTATCTGAGGTAGATAAGACATTCAAGAGAGGAACAATATTGGGTTCATACGAAAGAATGCCGGACCAGTCACCATGTACAATCCAGAGTGTAACTCAGATCCATAATGATTTGCTACCCAATAACGACGAAGTAGATGAGAGTGGTACGCGTGTACAAAGGCTGAACAAGCTGATCAACGAGCAATCATGGAGTCATCTCATGCAGAAACAAAGGGAAGAGTTAGCCAAAGTAATCCTGCAGCATGATCCTTTATTCATTCTAGATAAGAGAGAGTTGGGTACTATTGCTGGTCCGCCCACACACATTAAGGTAGCCGATCCTCAACCGAGTCACGGGCCGACCTATCGTTATCCAGAACAGGCGAAGCAAATCATCGCTGATATGTTACAGGACATGGAAGATAGGGAGATCATTGAGAGGTCGACTGCAGCCTGGCTCTCTCCCATAGTACTTGTTAACAAACCAGATGGAAGTAAGCGTATGTGTTTGGACTATCGGCACGTAAACACTCATCTTGCCACGGACATATACCCACTACCCAGACCCGAAGAATTAGTCAAACAAGCTGCGGAATGTAAGTACTATGTAACTCTTGACATGCGGGAGGCGTATTTCCAAATCATGCTTGATGAAGAAAGTAGAGACCTCGTGACCTTCAGTGATGGAGTAACTTTGTATAGATTCAGATGGCTCCCATTTGGGCTAAATTGCTCGCCAGCTATTTTTTCACGTCGTGTGCAGACTGTCTTAGCACCATTATTGCGACAAGGGTGGATCAAAAACTACCTAGATGATATCATTTTGTGGGCCCATGATTTTCCGACCCTACTCGACCGGCTGAGTCAGTTATTTGCATTGTTAACCCGTAATGGTGTGAAGTTGAATTTGAGTAAATGCACATCCGTGATGAAAGAAGTCACTTTCCTTTTACATAAGATCTCTGCCGGGGGTAGTAAGCCAGATCCTAAAAATATTGAGGCAGTCTCCAAAATGAAGCGGCCGACCAATGTAAAAGAAGTGCGCCGATTTTTGGGTATGTGTGGTTTCTATAGAAAACACGTTCCATCATTTGCTAAAGTTGCCACATCCCTAACCAATCTAACCAAATCAACAGTGAATTTTGAATGGACAGATGAGTGTCAGGAGGCATTCGAACATCTGAATTCATGCCTTATTAACCCCTAAAGCGCGGCCAATGGACAGCCAACTCCCCCCGGGTGGTGGGGTTTGATCGCGGTCTGAGTACCTGTAGGAAAATATTAGCCAAAAATCAGAGATTAACCCTAGAACATTATACTTGGTATGGCAGATAGTACTTACATTCAGCTTTCTCCAGAGACAGGGGTTGAGCCTTTGTGGACTACCCAAGGACTTGTGGAGACTCGCAAAGTTGGGTAACAAAATCTTTACTTTCACACCTCCAGCAACCAGGTTTCCCCTCTACCACAGCCTCATTCTGTCACAGTAAACTTTATACTACAACGTACAGGTAGTTTGGAATCCGTATTTGTACAATAACCACTGAAAATAAGGCTAAAATTAAAGAAGCGTACGGCCGACATGCAGCGCAGCGGCGGTCTTCCCGTCACTCAACAAACATTTCCATTTTCACAGCTAAAAACATGTATACTACATTATTTTCAATCATATTACTTCCCAAAAGATCACCACGGCGTGCTTTTTATTCTGCCTTACGCCCGTCACTTTATTCTCGTTCCTGTCGGCCACTTGCACTGACTCGTAAGAGCTAGAACTCGCCATAATGTCACTTTGAAAGCCTGCGGTAAACTGATGCTAAACAGGGGCAAACCGTGCGAAAAAAAGCTAGTGTGACAACTGGGGAAACAAGCATTTCCTATTAGCATAAACTGCTTGTGAGAGGAGAGTGCAGATTTACAGTTCTGAGCAGTCAGAGCGCTGCCATGTATCACAGCCAGGCTGGCCGGGCCGTGGTGGGGGTGGAGGGGGGAAAAACGCGATACTTGGCAACAACGGAGGTCAGTAGTACAAAGGTAAAGTATGCTAATTGTAGCTGCAGGGTGGTGGTACTGATAGACAATACCAGCTGGAACATCCTTGCCCGCGTTTATTCAAAATTAACTCAAATCACAAATGCGACGATCCGCCATTATGTCCTTTTTGGCGAGCATTGCAAACCCGACGACCCAAGCTTTAGGGGTTAATGCACCTATCCTGGGCAGAGCGAGTGTAGAACGACCGTTTATCGTCACCACTGATGCTAGTAACACACATGTTGGAGGCGTTCTGAGTCAGATCCAACCAGATGAGACAGATAGACCGATCGGGTACTTTTCAAAGAAATTGGGACCGTGTGAGATCCGGTACTCAGTGACAGACAAAGAAGCTCTTGCGGTAGTGTTAACGTGTCGCCATTTTTCACATTATTTGTGGGGGAACATTTTTATGATTGTTACAAACCACCAACCGCTAACCAGTGTATTTAAGAGAAAAACTAAATCACCCCGTATGAATAGATGGATCACTTGAAATGTGAGAGTTTAATTACAACATTCAATACGTCAAAGGCAAGTATAATTATGTAGCAGGTCAGTTATCTAGACCCGTTCAAGTCATAGTACATTCAACAGAGTCTGATTGGTTGGGACTTACGAGGGAACAGATGCGAGATAAGCAGAAAGAAGATCTAATGTGGGAAGAACTTATCCAATATTTGCGAGGTGAAAAGTTTCCAGCCAGAAGACTACCTAAAGCTGCTCTAAGTCAATTTGCACTTCAGAATGAATTGTTATATTGCACCAGGGTTAAGTCAGATGTCACTATCCAATATTGTTTAGTAGTCCCACAGACCATGATTGGTCAAGCAATGAAGTTAGCTCATGAGATATCTGGACATTTGGGCCAGAAGAAGACGATCCAAAAGGCAGAGGAACTCTTCTACTGGCCTAATTTGAAAGCAGATATTTGTCAGTATGTAAAAGAATGTGTAACCTGTCAGCAATTCAAAGGCGAAGCTGGACAACAACAGCAGTATAAAGAGTTTCCACCTGTGGATAAACCACTTGAAAGAATTAGTATAGATTTGACAGATCTGACTGCTGGAGTACAGGGCTATCGCTATGTGATAACATTGATTGATCATTACTCTAGGTATGTTAAATTCTATCCTCTTAAAACAAAACATACACACATGATAGTACACAACCTAGGGCAGTTTATGGCAGACTATGACACTCCAAGAGGGGTTATGGTGGACAACGGGGGAGAGTTGTGCAGTCAGGAGCTCCAGCAGTTCTGCAGGAGGCGGGGTGTTACGATCTGGTATATCATGCTGTATCATCCTCAGAGTAATGGGATGGTTGAAAGGATGCACAGCACCTTCAAGAGTGTGCTGGCCTGTTTGAGTAATGGGCATCCTCTCCGCTGGCCTGAACTCCTGCAACCAACCCAGGTCGTGATGAATCAGGCCTGGCACTCCTCTACAGGACACCAACCCTATTTCGCATTTTTCTCTCGCTACCCGCCTAGAATTGTTAGTGCTTCCTTGCCCTGTGTTGATGGTGAAGAGGACGAGTTGGCTGTTGCTCACGAGCTAATTAAACAGACCCATGAGAAAATGACCAGAAAGTATAGAAGTGTGGCGAACCGCCGGCATAAGAATCAGTCGGTAGGAGTTCGCAGTCTGGTGTGGATAAAACGGGAGACCCCTATCCCAGGGACATGTCGAAAGTTGAACGTGAAATGGGATGGGCCTTACCGAGTAGTGCAAGTATTATTGGACGGGGAGGATATGTGTTAGAAAATGTGTTCACTGGAAATAAAGTACAAAGGGCAGCAGACAAAGTGAAGCCGTACAGTGGTAGTGAGGAGTGGTTATTGGGTCCTCTTGAGGAGGAGTTTACCCCGTGTCCCGAGGATGAGAACCTACCTCTTCGAACTAGGAGGCCTCCCCCGAGGTTGATTGAAGAATCTTAGTGATGAATTGTGGTGGAAAGTTGTATTCCGAGACAGCAAAGGTTGGTGTGCGAAACCAGACCATGTGAAAGTCAACCGCCAGAGGTGTTATATGAAAGAAAAAATATCAAACTCAGAGTAAGGTCAAAGAGAGAGTAGACCTAGTGCTGAATTGGGGACAAGTGCTTTAATTCGAGGGGGAAAGCTAGCTCCACCCTCAACTTACAGTCAGCACGGTTCGTGGTGAAGGGAGGTCACTTCTGGACGTAGCAAGCGCTAGTCAGTCTGCCGGGTGGAGGGCTGGAAACACATGGGTGAATGAATGTGAGGAGTAAATGAAGGTGTGTTTGAGAGAGTAATGTGGAAGCGCCCCCGGGACTATCTTGCTATCGAGAGTGACAATCATAACCCAGGTGGGTGGATAACCTTGACCCAGACAGGAGGCTGGCTGGGGCACTGATATATTCACCAAAAGAAAATGGGGAAAGAGAGAGATGTGACAGGTGAAATAACCCCCCGGGGTATGTGGTTGGTGTTACATGTGGGCCGAAAGAGTGCCGCTTATGAGGGAATGAAAGAATTGTCATGTTGAGAGTGTTATAAAGAAATTAAAGTCTATTCAGAAAAGGTGATGGCGCTTGACTAATATCTGTCTCGTTGGCACACCTCCCTTGGTTAGTAATCTGCTGTGTATTATGGAGTGGACAGGGGAAAATTTAGCTTCCGGAGGGGGAGAGACGTGTAATGCCACAAAACATGGAAGAGTCACGTAAGTTAAGGCTTTAGTACGTAAGCTATACACATTTGAAAGTCATGTAAGGTAAGACTTTAGTACGTAAGCTATACATTTGTATTTACCCTAATCCATTCTAGGCTTAAGGTATAGAAACATGCTTGTACCTAGTCTTTAATACATGTTCTTTTTATTATTATTTCTGTAGCTGTAAGATCATAAATCTCATTTATGCTGTGCTAGTCCTTAAGAATATTTGTACATGTAGGTGAAATTTTGTTGGGAGCATACGTGGGGTATTTGAGTGGCGTATCGTCTGTACTCATTTTCTATTAAATCAGATCTGATGTAATCATAGTAAAATCATAATGTTGTCGATTAACATGCTTATAGAAGAAATAATATCGTATAGAGGGGGAAAGCCGTTAAAAATTTTAGTTAGTACCCGAGGACATGACATAATAGTTGGGTAATGTATTCCTTCGCCGAGAGGATGCTAGTGACCGCTGTTGATTCAATTTACGGCTCTTTGTGTGGGATAATTAGAATAACTAAATTTTCCCTGTCAGATTGAGAGTAAAGAAAATTAATATCTGTATCCGTTCAGAATCAGAAGTTTAGAGTTGTTACCCTCATATGGGGGTGAAGGAAAAGCACCCTACACGTCATCCAAGTCGCTTAGTGTCCCGCGTGGTAGCGTGGCAGGGGGGGTATCGGCCAGCTCCCGGCTCACTCTTAATTTTGCCCCCGCACCATGTAGAAGTGAGTTTCATTACTCTGTTTTCTTCCCTTCCCCCTTGTTCATACTGGCGTTGTAAAAGTTCAGAGATATTATGTGTGCCGTTGTGACCTAAGTTGTAATGTGACTGACTCTCAATTTTGCCCCCGCGCCATGTACAGATGCAGTGAAAACGCCACCTCAAAAACTCCCTCTAACCGCCATATTGTAACTGCCCTAGCAAAGTTCGTTAGGATTTAAATTGTACACTCACCATTTACACAAAACAGTGAATAGTTCTTTGATTATGTAATTGTTTAGTGAAGTTAGCTTGTGAAAGGAAAAGAGTCGTGATTTTCTTTTCTTTTGGTATATAGTGTATTAGGTGAACTCGGAGAGCACTCTAAGTCCCCAAGGCAAACTCCCTCACCTGATGTGCTCGGAGAAAGCCTGTATGCCCACGAGCGTACTGAATATGGCGAACCGTTTATGTTAAGTTTCACTGATGTTGAGGAGGAGTGAGATCTAAAGAGTAATAACATTTGTTGGCTAATTGAGGTATATAACCCTGTATGATATTCGTTGTGGAGAAAATTCTGTGTACTGTGAGTATATAAAATGTTAAATGATTGAAAAATCTAGAGTTCTATCAAAAAGTAAAGTTTCATTTCTTAGAGGAAAAAAATAATCAATTTTAGTTGTCAGTTATTAGTAAATTGAATAGTATAATGTAATGTGATTTAAAGAAAGGAGAGATAGTAAATTCAGCATTTTTGAAGAGTTTATTGAGTTTCACTGTCATTCCTCTCTTATATCTCTCAAATCCTGTATAACTTCTTTTCATAACCCTCGTGTCTTGGTGGGAATTGTCTTCGACCCCTGTGTTGAATCGGTTTTGGGAGTATAAAGTTCTGTTATTGCAGTCACGCTACCCAAAGTTGCTATTGTTACGCTACCTAAAAATTGTCTTATTGTTACGCTTCTCACGATCAAGATACAAAATTCCTTTCCTATTAGTAATTATTCAAAACGGCCAATTTTCCTTGTGTATGATATTTGATAGAGAGAATTAGATTAATTTTGAGTAATCTCGGATCCCAACAGATTCCACAGTTAGTCCAACAATATCAGGATAAAGGTAGAACGAACCCTAGGGGTACAATTGTGGTGCTCGTTGTAAGTCAGCCTCAAACAACAACATCCAATAAAAGGGATCGGGAATCACAATTATCCCATCCAACTAATTTAAAAAAAATACCGAGTAATATATATGGCCGAACCATCCACCCTTCTGTCCGAACCATAACCACTCGTAGGGATGGTTCAGACGATTTAGTCACTTGTGCTTCGTTAATTATAGCATAAAGCTGAAAAGAGCTAAGAATTTCATGTTATTAGCCTAAGGAGCCAAATGACGTGGCAACATTTTAACATAAACCAGGTTACACTCCTACTTAAATGTGAATTTTTATTAATATTTTTTAAAATTGTGTCTGAACCATCACCACCTTCCCCTACGTGTTAATGAGTCAGTGATGATGGTCATATTAATCTGCAACCCAAAGCCTCAAATGTAAAACACACACACACACACACACACACACACACACACACAGTCAAATATTTGGAGGTAGCTAAAGCAAATTTGGAGTCCTCTCAAAAGAAATTGAAGAGTTGGTATGATTAAAACAAGCAGGGTAGGATACGTGTTTTAACCAGGAGACAAATTTCTAGTATTGCTCCCTGTTCGCTGATAGCCATTACATGTAAGATTCTCAGGACCTTATATAATAGACAAGAAGGTAGGTGATGTCTGTTATGTTATTCTGACCCCAGACCAGAGGAAGGAGCGAAGGTTGCGCCATGTCAGTATGCTGAAGGAGCACCACGAGTGAAAGGACACAGGACCCTTAGTGTTGTATGTATGGTTTCAGCTGCTGAGATGGTGAATGAGCCGGGCTACCCCTTGTTGCTGGACCAGATTGCCAGTTCAAGAAGAAAACCAGGAGGCGTGGACACAGTTACTGATAAACTTTTTCATTCTTAGCAGCTGAATGACGCACTCATCTGACAGCCCTTTTAGGAAGATAACCTGATGCTTTCCAGGACACCCATGAGCTAACTGATGGAACACAGCATAACGTTGATACTGGAGATGCCCCCTTTCCCTAGGAGTCCATAAAAGTAATCCATTATTCAGCAGGAGCTGACCATCATGTTGCATTAGGGGTTGATTGAGCCATGCCAAAGGAAGTTGTGCTCCCTATCACGAATTCGCGACATCGTGTTATAATGGAAGTCTACGAACATTCGTGAAATTCCAGAAAATTTCACTCAGTTCAGTTAACCACACTGCGAGAGCTCTCCAATAGGAACAGATTGTTAAAACATTTATCATTGATTCACGAGTAACTGTCTTTATGCATGACTTTAGTGTATCACTGTGTAAAAATTACTATGTATATATCTTTTGCCCTGCCTATGCAACCATTGAGAGAAAGCTCCACTCATTTCCCACATATCAAGCCAGCAGGCATGAGAACTCATCAAGTAGTGCCTAGCAGCTACGAGGGATGGACGAATTCGTTAGAGGAGTGCAAGTAGCCGTGATCACCGAAAGGATACCCAGCCTTCTTTGCAGTTCTGCAACGCCGCATCTTTCCTGCCAGCAGCCACAAAGGTGGATGTACCACACAGCATTGCAACCTTAGCAGCGATTAGCAAATCAGCCAGTCTTCATTTCAGTTCCATGACTTTATCTCTCTAGATTTACCAGTATTTTCTTGTTTTCTAGAATTGAGTGTTAGGCAGCTTGATTGTGTGAATGAATTTATTTTCTTAAATTTCTTGGTAACGTAAGCATTCATTTTGTTGTAATTAAGCTGATGGCTGTTTTATTAGCTTGATTGAATGTAAAATCGTGTTTTACCTCTGCAGCTGTTCTTCGTTCATTTTGCTTGTAGTTCGCACGAACTTTTTCTTTTATAATCACGACTCGTCGTTAGGCGTGTTCTTTCATATTAATTCACAAAAAAAATAATTTGCGCAAGCTAGGGGAAGTGAAAGCAAGAGCCTTGTTTATTATTATTAAATTTCAGGATAAATTATTTATTGTCAGGGGACAGGATTCACTCTTTCCCATAAAGGCGTACAGTACTTAGTAATTCAGCATCCATGACTGATTATTTCTCGTTGTGTACTGTTTGATAGTACTGTTTGAAGAGAAAGTTTATAAATTTCTCGCTTTCAGAGAATCGGGGACGTAAGTCAGAATAAGGTAAAATTTTAAGCCTTTCATTTATAAGTCAAAACTTATTTAAATTTCCCCTTTCACAAGTGGCGACTTCAGTTACCCCCCTGACAAGTGGTGACCTGTTTCCAGAATATTAACTCTTTAAAGATAAATTATTAACGAAATAAAACAGCCACACTCCTAGCTGCTTATTAGCCGTAATCATTAAAGTTTATAAGCAATAGCTTATGGGTGGTTACTGTTTAGCAGGTCATTATTATTGCTTCATTAATCCTAACAGTCCAATGACCGATTTTCGTCGGTTTCTGAACTTGGTATGTGAAGTCCTATTGCGAGAATCGTAGAGAGGTTACAAAAAACTGGAGAGCTGTAATCCCGCCACTTTTATGATGTAAATGGTACCTAGCCAATGGAAACTAAGAGATGAGGTGGTGGGAAGGATGATCCGGCCCCCTTCCTGGGTGTGGGAAGGGACGTGTACTCCACTCCATCTCCACCTCCGTTTGCCCCATTGGATGTTGCCCTCTGTGTCCCCTCCTACCCAGACTATCTTCCATACCCCCTCTGAACTGTATTTGCTGTATATGACAGCTATATTCCCTCCGTTTCCCCTCCTCCTGATGCCCCCCATACTCCCTCCACCTCCTTTTCCCTCCTTATTTCTCAAGGATGTCCCATTCTCGCTCGTAGCGAGGAGTGACTTATTAGATATATGAGAGTGAAATATGCAGTTTCTTGAGTGTAAAATCGAGCTTTTCAACTCAATATAATCAAAATTTACTTTAGTCCATTGTTTCTCTCAATAAGCGAGGGGAAACATTCGTTATTATTGACGTTATTTGACAATCGATAATGTAACCATTAGACATGTGAAAGTGAAAAATACCATTTCAAGTGTGTTAGTCAAGCTCTTGAAATCTGTAAGGGAAAAAATGTACCTTGGTGAAACTTTAAAAATCGGACCCTTTTTGCAGTTATGGGACTGGGGGCTGGGAGGTTTGCGGTCTTTGGGGTTAATTATGAGTCTTTCCCCAGTTAATTTGTAGATTTCTTTTTCTTGTTTACTAGTTTAATTAGTTTAATCTGGTCATCACCAGCCCGTGCATATATTCTTAATTTTGAGTTATTAGCACTCGGCTGCAAAACAACACAGTTTGTACGTCTGTTCTTTTCACTGTACATTTTTCTTTGAGCTGAATCTTCCCGATTTTCTCTTCGAAAATTTCTTTAGCTCCTGAATTTGAGGTAGCACCGTGGCTTCTAATCGGTTATACAGGAGGCCATAGATATGAAGCTCAGTGATCCCCAGGATAATGAACAGTGTGTCTTGCTGCCGTGAAGAGCATAAAATTCAGCACAAACACGAGCATGAACAGTGCGTGGAACATGAAAAAAGAGTGTGAGGAACATGAGAGAAAACGTGAATATGAACGTGAACAACGTGATAATGAACGTGCCGAGTGTGAGGCACGTGAGAAACACGAGCATGAATTACTGAAACTCAAGCTAGTCTTACAGACTTTGACAGCATCGAGCCCTGGCGACCCTAGCTAGGCACATGTTTCTACGACACCTGTCCTGGCAACACCGTGTATCAAGCTCCCTTCGTGCAAAGAAGGTGATCGAATTGAAACATTCATAGCCCGTTTCAAGGACATGGCACAGCTGTACTGACTGGACGAGGCAGCTAAGTGGCTCCAATTTCTTAGCCTGTTTGAGAACTCAGCTATCAATAAATTGCACAGAATTCGGAGTGACAATTTAAACTTTGAAATGATGAAAGCTGCCCTAATCAAGGCAAACGGTCTCACAGTTGATGATACCAGGAACAGGTTCCTTAGGGCATAAAAGGAGACTGCTGCCCAGTTCCTTGACCGTCTCGCTGCTTACTTTGACGAGTGGATGGAGAAGGACAAGACCCCTTGCACTCGAGGGGATAATTCGCCTTACGCTGCATGCACAGTAAGAAAGGTTGTGGCCTTCTGAGCTCACTGCTTAGCTGAAGATTCGCCAAGTGAAGAGTACCAACAAAATGGTGTAGAAGGCTAACTCATTGTTCACTGCATACAGGTGTGAGACTCGTAAACAACAACAGCCCTGCAAAGTATCACTGAGCAGTGTTCAAATTGGGTCATTCCTCAGTGTTGGAAGGTCACATGGGTCAAGTGAAATCATTTGACCATATCCACACTCACTTTTTGTGGAATCGGACATGAAATAAATAGGCTTGTGCATTCCTGTGACATGTGTCAATGTACTGATTGGGGACATGTCCATCCTGCGCCGTTCAAACCCGTGTTCATAATCTCTGAGCCTTTTCAGAGAAAGGGCAGTGACAGTGTGGACACAAACCTGACGTCTCAACTGTTGGTTCCACAGGACACGTTTCATCCTGTATACACCTATATGCCATAAGTTAAGGTGGAAGGTCAAGAACCTCGCAGAGGCATTCTGAAGGTGTGTTTGAATTACCTTCTGATACCGTCACTAAAGCTAGTTTATTAAGATTAATGTTCACTCCCATACTAGATGTTAAAATGTGACCTGCCCGAGTTTGTGGGATTCTCCAGCTTACCTATAGTAGTTGTAAGTGTAAAGTAATAAGGTTACTCGAGTCTAGGAACAAATATCGCCAGACAGTACATAGACTAGGAGCATATGCATGGGTAGCCCCAAGTTAACGGTCACTACATTCACTTTCGACCTGTGATAGGCTGTGGGTCACTGAATGCCCTGTTGGTTAACTGGCACTTGTTGAGATCTTTTCAATGTACCAGGGGTCGGTGCTGCAGGGGGTGGATCAGCTGAACCGAAACATGGTCTCGCACTGGAGAGAAGGAGCTTGGGCCTGACTGGCTGCTGTCTCCCTTGAAAGTGTCAGGTAAGGCTCAGGACCACCCCTTATATCCACACAGTTCCTATGTATTAAATGGGGAACAATCGTTCTTTGGTTAATAGTGATATAAGGTTTACCCAGGAAGCTGTCATCAGTTTGTTCTGAGCAATTTATCAACCTAAGAATGACCTTATTTCCCAGTTAATAGTCTACTTGATAAGAATTTAATGGTGTCCTTGCATGTATGAAGCATTGGCTGGCAGCTGTTGCCATATGCAATGACTACTAGGGAGAGGGTCATTGTAATTACAAATTGTAATTGTCCATGGACACTGTTAATGCTCCACGTTGACTGATTTCACAGGCACGGTGATGGATGTAGCAGTTCTGCTGTCTAGGTTAGCTGGTCATCTCCACTGCATGCTGCCATCCCTTCTCTTCTCCACCCTCATTGTCAGCATGTTGCTACTGCTTTGTATTACACAGTTTTACACATAGGTACACTCCAATTGTCACACATACACCGTGTATTACATACACCATGCTACATAACAATTAATTGTATTAAAGTAAATGTGGTAAAAGTTTGATTAGTTTTACAAGAGTACAGGATTTTTCACCATCATCTCTCAGAATTTTCCCTTAAGCATGCATGGATTAACACGTCCCATCCCGTCAACGTATGGATATGTGACAATTTTCTTTCAAGCTGAGACCTGATGACGTACCGGTATCTTCTGCAATTGCGTGGTCCATCATTTGCACATTTTTCAAGTTTCTTGGGTGATTTTTGGTAGGCTTATGCAGCAGACCTCCCTCTACCCGCTGCCAGGCGGCAACACTCCTTGACCCCAGATGACCCCTGCGCGTCATTGTCTTGGTCACTCACCTGTTAGCAGTGGCCCAGTAAAGACATGTCACTACACGGTCTCTCTGATGATGAAATTAAAGCCGCCCTTGATGCCTTCACAAGAGAGAGTGATTCCCCAATCAATGATGATATGGAGGACAAAGATCACATGGTGCAAGAGGATGTAACAAGCAGCAGAGATGAGGAGGTACCATCGCCAAGGAAGGTGCAGTATGTTAAGTATTGTAGGGCTAGTGAAGGCCTGCCTGGACCCCAACCATGTGCACACACCTCTCTCCAGTCTGTGGATAAAGTACCTGGCTAGGCCAAGGACAAGGAAAAGGATGGTGTTCCCTCGTGGTTGGAAGGAGAACATTTTGCCCCTGGGAGCTGAAGGGGTGACAAGAAGAAGAGTAATATATGGGCATAGTGCTTTGGGGAAGGCACAAGTAGTGGGACGGGCGTGAGTAATGAAAGGGAAAGTGGTGGTGGCAGGGAGGCAGCTCCTGGGCAAACACATGGTGCACCTGGGGAACAAGCAGATGGGGAGCAGCCGCGCCCCAGCACCTCTTTCTTCCGGCAAGCTTCCCTTTCTTCCTCCCCATAGCCCCATGATGTTGGGAAAGGAAGCAAATGGATGGGAAAGGGGAAGGGAAAAGGGAGAGGGAAGAGAAGCACGAGTAGGGAAGAGTGCTGCTTTCCATCTCCCCAGTCACCCCCACCACCCTCTCCTCCTCACCCCAACGAAGGCGACAATGGAGATGAGGATGGAGATGGCGGAGTGTCCTGGAACTGGGAAGATGGGAATGATTTCACTCCCATCATTCACCGTTTCATGGAAGAATGGGGATCAGGATGTACGGCACCTGGCCTCCATGCAGGCTTCACCGGGCTGGATTTCTTCCACCTATACTTCAGCGAGGAATTTGTGGAGCGAATTGTGGAGCAGACCAACACTTTCGTTAGTAGACAGCACCATGAAAGTGAGCATGAGGAAACAACATGCAGGCATTTCCAACAGTATGACTACCCAGTAACCACAGATAAGGTGTTCCTCTTTCTTGCCCTGGTTCTCATGATGGGTATTGTAAGGAAAAATCAATTTCTGGCATACTGGTATACAGACTCTATGATCAACATACCTTTCTTTGGCAAGGTAATTGGTCATAATAGATTACAAAAAATTTTGAGCTGCCTCCACTTTTACGATGCTGAGGACCCTGCTAATGCTAATGACAATGATAGAATGAGGAGAATAAGGATGGTATTTGATCACCTCTGGGAAAAGTTCCACTCATCCTTCTATCCGTACAGAGACCTGGTCATAGACGAGAGTCTCGTGTTGTGGAGAGGCAATATTTTTTTTTCACCAGTACATACCTAGCAAGAGACACCGTTTTGGGTTCAAAATCTTCATTGTGTGTGACTGTAAGACTGGTTATGTGCAAGACATAGTCATGTACACAAGTGCACAGACAGACATAACAGAAAATCGGAGTATAGGACTCTCAGGGGTCGTGGTGAAGACCACGATTGAGAAGTACCTTCATCGTGGTCATGTCTTTTACCTGGACAACAGGTACACTAGCCCCTTCTCGCTTGCTACCCCACCTTCATGACACCGGAGTCTGTGGCACAGTAAAGAAAAACTGTCGGCATATGGTCAGGCTTGGAAGGAAGCCTGACAAAAACGAGATGGTATTTTTCAAGGCAATTAACATCCTTGCCACTGCCTGGAACCACAAGATGGAAGTCTTACTCCTGTCGATGGTACACCACCCCCAGATGCACTGCATCGACTCCGGGGATTACCAGAGTGAGAGGAGGCTCCAAGTTTGGAAACCGGAGTCAGCACTTGACTACAGTGTCAGTATGAGGCAAGTTGACCAGACTGACTTCATGATTTCCATTGTAGATTCTGCCAGGACCACGTTGAAGTGGTACAAAAAGCTGTTCTTCCACTTGTTGGACACCATGATCCTCAATGTCCACTACCTCCACGCCTGGACTATGGGTGCCTCAGAGACTATCAAGGGGTTTGCGAGGGAGCTTCCTGGGAAATTATCTCCAAATATGCAGAAGACATGCCCCACCACCGCCCCTGCCCTGTCACTGCCGGCCAGACTCCCCTGTGCCTCTCCGGATGCCACTTCCTCACCACCATCCCTCCTCAACCGAACTGTCCTAGACCCCAGTGCCACTGTCACGTATGCAGTCACTCCAAAGTCAGAGCAACCACTCAGAGAAAAGACACGAGGTACGAGTGTGTTGTATGCAACGTTGGATTGTGCATAGAGCCCTGTTTCAGAGAATACCACACCTTAGTACATTACTGATACTGTGTGCTTGTGATATATGATGCTCACTACAATAGTAAGGCCTGTAAAAATGTGATAACAGTTATATAATGTGGAAACTGGTAGAATGTTTGTGGAAAATTATTATGTAAATTGAAAAATAGAATGTAAGTTGAAACAACAGTCATAGTGAGTCAGTTGTGCAAGAATTTGGCGATTTTGATGAGTTCAGTGAGTGAAACAATGCTTATATTGCCTTTATTATTGTGTGAAAACCAATATATTCTTGTACTACATATAAATTCATACCAAATTACTAAATATCTGCCTATTCTGAGTAGCTTGCAATAGTTACCCCTACCATAGAAAACGTCACAGCAGCAGCACAGCACCAGATAAGATGGTACCAGGTATTCGTTATTTTTTTTTTTTTTGTGGGGAAGAAGGAACCAAAGGCAATGAGCCCACAAAACTGTTCCAAGAGAAAAACAAAATACAAGAGAGAGCCAAATTCAAGATCCATTCATTTCGAGATGCCTTGACACACTGTGTTTGAAAGACTGGAGATCATAGGAAGTAGGAAATACAGAGGGAGACAGTGCCAGAGTTGACCTGTTGCATATATGAAGGACTGAGAGTAACGGTTAACTCTTGCATTAGAGAGTTGGACAGAAAAGGGGTGAGAGTTTGCTGCAAGACGGGTGTTATGCGCCCGTCGTAGGAGTGGAGGAATGCATGCAGGCAGTTCAGAGGAACAGTGACAATTGAAGTAGCGATAGAAAAGAGATAAAGATGCAACATTGCAGCGAAGAGACAGAGGTTGAAGGGAGTCAGTAAGAGGGGGAGAGTTAATGAGACGAAAAACCTTTGACTCCACCCTATTGAGAAGAGCTGTATGTGGGGAGCCTTCCCACACATGAGAGTTGTACTCCACACAGGGGTGGATAAAACCCCTGTATAGAGTCAACAATTGTGCAGGGGCAAAGAAGGAACGGAGTCGGCTTAACACACCCAATCGCTTGGAAGCTGATTTTACAAGAGATGTAATATGATCTTTCCAAGACAAGTCCCGATCAAATGAAACCCCAAGCATGTTCAAGGATGATGCAGGATGAAGCTGAGTATTATTAAACATAAGTGGGTATACCTGTGGAAGATTTTGTTGGGTTGATAGGTGCAAAAACTGAGTCTTTGATGCATTAAAAACAACCAGTTCATTTTTACCCCAGTCAGAGATACGAGCCACGTCAGACATTAGGTGTGCCATAGCCTCATCCCTTGCCTGTTGAAGTAACTGCTGAGATGGACGTTGTGTGAATCGAATGGAAAGGTGAAGGGTGGAGTCATCAGCGTATGAGTGGATAGGGTTAGATGTACAGCTTAGAAGGTCATTGATGAATAAGAGAGTTGGTGATAGGACAGAGCCCTGAGGAACACCAATGTTAATAGATCTAGGAGAAGAACGATAGCCATCTACAACAGCTGCTATAGAACGACCAGAAAGGAAGCTAGAGATAAAGGCACAGATAGAAGGATAGAAACCGTAAGAGGGCAGTTTGGAAATTAAAGATTTATGCCAGACTCCATCAAAAGCCTTTGAGATGTCAAGTGCAATGGCAAAGCTTTCGCCAAAGTCCCAAAAGGAGGATGACCAGGAGTCAGAAAGGTAGGTGAGAAGATCGCCTGTGGAGTGTCCCTGATGGAACCCATACTGATGATCAGAAAGAAGGTTGTGATAGGAAAGATGCTTTAAAATTTTTCTATTAAGAATAGACCCAAAAACTTTTGAGATACAGGATGTTAAAGCAATTGGACGATAGTTAGAGGGTTGGGAATGGTCACCCTTCTTTGGGACAGGCTGAATGAGAGCAAACTTCCAGCAAGAAGGAAAGGTACAAGTTGACAGACAAAGGCGAAAGAGTTTGCCTAGGCAGGGTGTAAGCACAGAAGCACAGTTCTTGAGAACAACAGGAGGGACTCTATCAGGCTCATATGCCTTATTAGTACTGAGGCCAGCAATGGCAGAAAATACATCAGCTGAAGAAATTTTAATGTTAGCCATGAGGAAGTCAGAGGGGGGAAGTGATGGAGGAACAGCACCGGAATCGTCTAAGGTGGAATTGGAGGAGAAAGTCTGAGCAAAGAGATCTGCTTTATCAGTAGAAGAAATAGCTACAGAGCCATCAGAGTAGAAAAGAGGAGGGAAGGATGATGAGGTAAAGTTGTTAGAAATGTTTTTGGCAAGGTGCCAGAAGGAGCGGAAAGAGTTCGAGTTAGAGAGTTGAGAGCATTTTGTCGGATGAAATTATTTTTAGCAGAGCGAAGAAGAGACTTAGCACGATTCCGGGCAGAAATGTATAAAAGATGTGATTCAGGGGTGGGTTGGCTCCAGTACCTTTTATAGGCCCTCTCCTTGTTGCAGACAGCATTAGAACAAGCGTGATTAAACCAAGGCTTTCGTGCATTAGTCAAAGGATATGAGAAAGGAATGTATGCTTCCATGCCCGAGAGAATAACCTCCGTAATGCGCAAGGCACACCTAGATGGCTCCCGGCCATGGAAGCAATAATCATTCCAGGGAAAATCAAAGAAGTACTGCCTGAGGGCCTCCCAATCCACAGCTCCAAAGAGCCAGAGACGACGTTTTTTTTTGAGGGTCTGCAGGCCGTACCGGAGCGATAGGACAGGTTAAGGTGATAAGGTTGTGATCGGAGGAGCCCAACGGAGAGAAAAGATTAACAGTGTAAGCAGAAGGATTAGTTGTAAGGAAGAGACCAAGTATGTTGAAGCTCTCTCCAAGGCGGTCAGGGATATGGGTAGGGTGCTGTACAAGCTGCTGTAGGTCATTAAGGATAGAAAAGGTGTAGGCTTGTTCACCAGGTGGATCAGTGAAAGGAGAGGGAGCCAAAGGTGGTGGTGAACATTGAAATCTCCAAGAATGGAGATTTCAGAGACACGAGAAATGGATAGAATGTGTTCCATCGTAGAAGTAAGATAATGAAAGAATTTTTGATAGTAGAATTAGGAGATAAGTAAACAGCACAGATATATTTAGTCAGAGAATGACAGCAAAGCCGAAGCCAGAGTGTAGAGAATTCAGAAGAATCGAGTTCAGGGACACGAGAGCAAGATAAGTTGTTGGGTATATATACACAACAGCCACCTTTGGCTTTGAAATGAGTATAGAGAAAGTTTACCTGTATAGTGCACTTAAAAGCTCAGGTGGGCACTTTTTTGTGTGTTTTCCAATGTTTCTATTAAGAACCAGAGGTTTGAGGAAACAACAAAAAAAAAAAATAAATAAAAATCTGGGGGAGGTCAATGGTGAAAGATCTGCTGGGACACCTGCCATGTCCCAACGATGTATGGGTACATCACAACTTTTTTTGTGCTGAGACCCGACGATGTAGTGGTACATTCTGCAATTGTAAGGTCCGTTATATTCACATTTTTCAAGTTTCGCGGGTGATTTTTGGTAGGCCTATGTGGGAGACCTTCCTTTACCAGCCACCAGGCGGCGACACTACCTGACCCTGCGGAACCCCTACACGCTACTGTCTTGGCAATTCACCTGTTAGCAGTGACCTGGCCAGTAAAGACTTCGTGCCGTGATCTCTCCAATGTTGAAATTCAAGCCGTCATTGATACCTTCACAGGTGAGAGTGATCCCCCAATCGATGACGATGTGGAGGGCAAAGATTACGTGGTGCCAGAGGAAGAAACGAGCAGAAGTGATGAAGAGGTAATGTCGCCAAGGAAGGTGTGGTATGTTGATGTGTCTGGTGAGTGAAACAATGCTTATATGGCCTATATTATTTAGTGAAAACCAGTGTATTCTTGTACTGCATATAAATTCATACCAAATGAATAAATATCTACCTATTCTGAGTGGTTTGCAATAGTTACCCGTACCACAGAAAACGTGACAGCAGCAGCGCACGCTCAGAGAAGACGGTACCAGGTGTTCGGAGGGACACCTGTATAGTGCACTTATAAGCTCAGATGAACACTTTTTTTTTGGTACTTTCCAATGTATCTCATAAAAAGCGGAGGTTTGAGCCAGAAAAAAAAAAAATGGAAATCCGCCAGGATTGGGGTGGGGTCAATGGTGAAAAATCGGCTGGGACGCAGCAGATTAAAGCAATAGAGCGATAAATAGAGAGCAGGGAATGGTCACCCTTCTTTGGGACAGGCTGAATGACAGTAAACTTCCAGGAAGAAGAAAAGGTACAAGTTGACAAAGGCAATTCAGTTTACCTAGGCAGGGTGTAAGCGCAGAAGCACAGTTCTTGAGGACAACAGGAGGGACGCAGTCAAGCCTATATGCCTTGTTAGTACTGGGGCCAGTAATGGCAGAAAATACATCAACAGAACAAATATTAATATCAGCCATGAGGAAGTCAGAGGGGAGAAGTGATTTAGCAACAGTACCAGAATCGTCTAAGGTGGAATTGGAGGAGGAAGTCTGAGGGAAGAGTTCTCTTTATCAGTAAAATAAATAGATACAGAGCCCTCAGAGGGGAGAAGACAAGGGAAGGATGATGAGATAAATTTGTTAGAAACGATTGTGGCAAGGTGCCAGGAGGAGAGGGAAGAATTTTGATTGGAAATTTCAGAGCACTGAGTATGAATGAAATTATTTTTAGCAGAGCAAAAAACAGACTTAGCACAATTCTTGGAGGAAACATCAAAAAGATGAGATGCAGGGATGGGTTGGCTCTGGTACATTTTATAGGCCTTCTCCTCATTGTGGACAACATATGAACAAGCATGATTAAATCATTTTTTTTTTTTTGCATTAGCCACAGGATATGAGAATGGAGTGTATGCATCCATGACCTAGAGAATAACCTCCATAATGTGCATGGAACACTCAGATGGCTGTCAGTCATGGAAGCAATAATCATTCCAGGGAAAATAAAAAATGCAACACGTTAGAGCCTCCCAATCAGCAGCTCCAAAGGGCCACAGCTGCTGCTTCTTGGGAGGGTCCACAAGGCCTACTGGAGTGCTAAGAGTGGTTAAGGTGCTATGGTTGTGATTGGAGTTCCCCAATGGAGAGAAAAGATTAACAGCATAAGCAGCAAGATTAGTTGTAAGGAAGAGGTCAGGTATGTGTGAACTATCTCCAAGGTGATTGGGATATGGGTAGGGTGCTGTACAATCTGTTCTACGTCATTAAAGATAGAAAAAAAAAAAAAGCAGACTTTTTCACCTGATGGATCAATGAAAGGAGACGAGAGCCAAATGTGGTGGTAAACATTGAAATCACTTAGAATAGAGATTTCTGAGAAAAGAGAAATTGATAGGATGTGTGCACACACACACACACACACACAAACACACACACGCAAAAGGGACACCGGGCAGGTAAGACGTGCGATACATCACTCTGCGCTTGGCCAGACCTGGCCAGCAACTGGCCATACCTAAAGTATATTTATATGAGTCAAGCTCTGTACCAAGTTCAACTAAGTGGTGTCCAAATATAAAAGAGGAAGTATTAAGTAAGAGTGTTGCTCAAGTAACAGAATAAAACGAAGTAGTGCGGAAATGCACCCAGTCAGCTGATTGTGTTTAGTCTGCACACCAGGGAATGTAAGTAGAATATTTCCTCTCAGTGTCAGAAGATGTCCACCTACTTTAGTAAAGCAAATTTGGAAGGAGTTAAGAAAAGTGATAAAGGTAGAAAGCAAGATGAAGATTTCTATCAGGAACTGGTGGAAATGAAGACATACAATGAGCTATTAGAACGGGTAAACAAATTGGAGAAGGCATTTCAGAGTGAAATGGATGAAATTAAGAAACAATTGCTCATGCAGAATGAGGAAAATGAGAAATTAGTAAAGGAAATCAGTAAGAAAGACACAACAATAGATGAGCTGACCATCGAGGTAGGATCATTTAGAAGGAAGATTAGTGAAATGGCAAGTACAGTACTTTACCACAAGAGTATTATGGAAGAGTTCAGAAATAATACAGAGACAACTAGGCAAGTAAGCAGTCTGATAGATCAGAGCAGTGACATTGAGAAGATAACCCAGGTGAATGAAGTGATGCAGAGCTGCAAAAATGATGTGGAAATTACGTATGCTGAAATGGTGAAAGTAAAGAAAGACTTAGAAACGAGAGTTGAAGAATAAAGCATTAAAAATGACGTGAAAAGAATAATCCAAAACAATCCCAAATTGGTCAAAGATTCAGCAGATCTCAACAAATCTATAGTAATCACTGGTATAGAGGAGAAAGAAATAAAGAACAAGATCTCAAGAGACAAAAAGGAGATGGCAAATGTAATGAGCATATTGAAGGAAGTATCAGAAGAAATCTGTAATAAAGACATAGAGAAACACAAAAGACTAGGGAAATATGAGAGAAATAAATCTAGGCCACTGAAAGTAACATTACAGAGTGTAAACACTGTGGAGAAGATACTGAAAAATGCAAAGAAACTTATGGAAAAAGAGGAATTCAAAAACGTATGGATTAAAAGATGCCTGACTCAAGAGGAACTGGAATGACTGAAAGAGAAGAGGGAGGAAGCAAAAACAAAGAATGAGGGAAGATCGGAGGAGGAAAAGAATATTTTTTTTTTTTACAAAGTAACTGGATTGCAGATACGAAAGTGGTACATAACCAGGAAGGATTGATTAATAAGGAGGAAGGTAGTAGACCCAAGTCATGACAAGTATGTAAACAAGATGATTAAACTGATGTAATCAAATGTAGATGGAATGGTATCTAATTTATTAGAGATGAATGATTATAACAAAGAAAATGAACCACATATTATTTGCCTGACTGAAACAAAATTAACACCAAGGATATCAAACGATACCCTAAACCTAGTGGAATACAATATTTGGAGAAGAGATAGCAACTTAAAAAAATGAGGAGGAATTATAATATTAACAAAGAAAAAATTACAAGTCAGAGAAATAAAACTAGATATACCCTCACAGGTAGAACTGATTGCAGTAGGGATTAATACATCTGAAGGGAAAGTAATTGTTGCAAATTTATACATGCCACCCAAATCAAACACTTGGGAAAGAGGCAAATATGAAGATCTGGCACAGAGTACAATTCAGAGTTTAAGAGCATTGCTACATAGAATGGAGGAGAAATGTGAAAGAATTACATTAACTGGAGATTTTAATACAAATATAAATTGGCATACACTTGATAAAACATGCTAGGAAAGTTGCTCGGACGACCTAAAGCTCCTGGACCTTGTGCAGTTTTCCCAAACGCAACATGCAAAGGAAAGCACAAGAAAAAGAGAACCTGATGTACCATCAGTACTAGATCTTATATTTACTGGGCAAGAAAACGATATTGACAATATAATGTATCAACCTCCATTCGGCAAAAGGGACTATGCAGCACTAAATTGCAACTTCAGGATTGCATATGACATAGTTAACAGTAATGAAAGTTACAAAAAGAGCCTAAACTATAAAAAGGGAAACTATCATGACCTGAAGAAGTACTTCTTAGAAACAGATAGGGGAAAAGGAGCTAAGCGGACAAGATTAAAATGTTATATATAAAAAATTCTGTGAACTTCATGAAATAGGAGTCCAAAAGTACATCCCACAGCACAAAGATGCAGAAAAGAAAGTAAAGAAATGGTTTAATACAGAATGTAAAAAAAAAAAAACAGAAGAAACAAGAGACTTGTGGAACAGATACAGAAGACACAATAGTGAGAGGGCATATAACAGTTATAAACAGGCAAGAAACGATTATACAAAAATAAGGAGAGAAGCCCAAAGACATGAATAAATGTAGTGATCAACCGAAGCTATTTTACAGCTACATCCGAAGCAAAACCAAAGATAAAGGTAAAATGCAATCCATTACAGATGAGATGATCATCAATACACAAGAGTAAGATATTTGTGGAACACTAAATGTAGTGCCACACATTTGATATTCATGTATGTGTTTAGTAGTGCTGTAATTTTTAAGTTAGATGGGGTGTAACCTGAATATTAGTTTATAAGTTCCTACCCTAAGTAGTAATTCATATATTAATGATTAATGTAGGGTTAACTATTTTTACATGTATGTATCTCTGTATCTATGCAGTGGGTGATGTAATTGTGGATGTTGAGCTATGGGAATTCCCCGTCTCGTAGAGTAACGAATAACATGCGCGCAACTTTCATTGTCGTTGCCGGGCGCCGAGTTTAAACCTTAAACAGAATAATGATGAATATACAATTCTTTCCGTAACCTAGTTGTGAAATGTTTGCTAATGAAGCTGCTAGAACCCAAGTATGTAAGATTAGCAGTCCAAAAGGCCTAAATAATGTCATTTGTGAGGATTTAAAGTCCCGTTTATCTTGGCCGTCACTAGATGGCATGAGCTGCTCTCAGATTCAAATTGAGATAGTGATAGAATCAGTATCTAAATTAAGTAAGGAATAAATCCCAAATTTTCCCCAATTCAATCAAAAGTCCTGGCGTCATGGGTACACTGCTAAATAAATTGTAAAGAGAATTGAAATCCACCATATTTCAAAAACACCACCTCATTTGATTTGAGCAGTGGCGTCGCTAGAGTGCCCGGCGAGTCATTCGAGCCCCAGTCATCGTGTCTGATGGACGTTTGTTTAGTCCCCCAGACACCGGCGACGTCCGTGTGACCACGACGTTATTCCCATAGTATTGCCAGTAGACTTTTACATACACATTTACACTACCCACGAGTTATTTTACAAACCGAAAGAAGTTGATATGTTGTTGTTGATCCTATCAAGTGAACTTTTTTTTGTAGATAAGGAATAGAAATATAAAAGTGATATGATCTGTAACGGAAGGGAAAAGTTCAAATTCATTAACTCTCTTTTTTTTTTAATTAATTTGTTGGGAAAAAATAATCAGGAGCGTGGAGGGGAACTTGGTGATTGTGAGCAATGGTGTGATATTTGAATTGTACCTCGAGGCTAAACAAGCCCGAGTGATTGTGTTCTTGGTGATTATATTCCTTTTTTTTTAATTATTCCTCGAGGCTAGACAAGCCCGAGAGATTATGTATTTCTAGTGACTATATAACATTGTTGATGATGAACTGTAAATAATACTGACTTGGTGTGGGAATCGAGTAAATTACACGAGGAGAATATATTATATGGGTGAAAGATGAACACAAATAATCATTCTTATTGATTCGAGGCTATGCCAGCCCGAACAGACAATTCATACCCGTAAAAATGTCCCTGTCTTGAGGCCATTGTTGAGCCCAAGAGTAACGGCCAAAAAGAAAGTAAAGTACAACAACTCCATACCTCGCGTGTATCAAATTGTTTCGTCTGGTAATAATGTTAGAGGAATGATCACCCAAAAACCTTGGTAACATATACAATCTTCTCTCATACTAAAAAGGGTCATGTAGTTAGGAAATAAAAGAAATGTTTTTGTGGAAATTAACAGAATTATTAAAGTAGAGTAAAATATATATCATTTTCTTTTCTTTATTAGTAGACCTAATCAAGGAAATTATGTCCTCAAGCCAAATTCACTCCCCTTCCAATTCAAGATTCCTTCGCTGAGGGAACGACAACCACCTGTGGTACCGACTAAATCTAAGCTCGGCCAAAAACTATAAACGCTACCACAATATTTTAAATATTTACTGTAAACTGTTATACTAAGTCGAGTACCACTTGTATATCCATGGATGAGTTGATCAGTACCCTCAACAGGTAAGAATATAAATATCTATCTTTACACTGGTGAATACCGGTGGGATGACATTCTTAGCTTTACACTGGTGTCAACTGGTGGGATAAAGTTTCAGGTTTTACACTGGTGTCAGCCAGTGGCATAAAAATTCTTACCATGACACTGGTGGCAATAGCGGTGGGATACTCATCGTTCCCAAATTAGTGGCGTTGGTGAGAAAGTGAAGGGAAGCGAAGCGCAAAAAAGTAGAGAGGATGTTAAGGGTAGCATTGGTTGGTCATTCCCAAATACCTCCGCAACTCGATGTGCAGGACGTAGAAATCAGAATTTTTCGAGCAAGCGGAGGCAGGGTTAAAAATTTCTTTCAGGACTCTCGGTTAAATTCAGTATTGGAGTGGGAATGTGATCTTATATTTTTATGGATTGGAAGTAATGATATTGATGAAAATAACACCCCCCAAGAGATTTTCCATAGAATAAAGAATGTTACCAGGGAGCTGGAGGAACAATGCCATGCCACGGTGATTGTCAGGTAGAACCAAGAGTGTACCAGGGAGCAAGTGCTCCTATTTCATTTGAGGATTATAACACAGTAAGGAACTCGATCAATAAGAAAATTCGTCGAAAATTACCAAATAAGAACCTGCAATTTAACAAGGCTTAAATAGTTATAACCTGGCGGACGGAGTACACTGGAGTGGTGAAGTGAGAGAACAAGTAGATGCCAAATTTGTCAGAATTATTGAGTCCTACAGAGATGATAGAAGTGATTAGACCTATTTAAAGTAAAGAGAGACTATTTCAACATTTAATTCCCTCTTTTTGGAAGAATAGTACATTAGTCACCATGTCTCTATATGGACAGTTGTTTGCTCAGACGCAGCCGGAAGCTGATCGTCCGTCACAAGTAGGGCGAGATCATGTAACCATTCAATTGGATGAGGCTGAGGAACAGTTCGGTGCTACTAACAGAACGCTGCTTTCACACTCGACCCCTTGTTCACACATTATGAGTTCACACCACTTTCTCACAAAACCGCGCGATATCCCAATTTTGGAATTGAATCAACTACAAGGGATAGAAGCTACATCTCGCTTTGAAATGTTTTGTGAGGCGGTGGAACAAACTCATACTAGCAACGCAACTAGAATCCAGGTTGCCAAGAGTCGAATGGGTTCTGAATTGGCCACTTTTATTCATAATTATCAAAAGAAACATTTTGCACTGTCATGGCCCGAGCTTAAAAAATTCTTGAATGCGGAGTTTGCCATCGAGCTGAGTGTAGATCGAGCTTGGCAAGAGTTAGAGAACATGACCTATGACTGGGAAGAATCACCCCAGGCGTTTGTACATAGGTTCATGTGTAAGCATGCTGCTCTCGAAACAATGTTCCCGAAAGAAAAGTTTCCCTCGCGAGATAAACGGATCAAGAAGAAACTGTGGTATGGTCTTCCGCTTGAGTCTAGGGAAAAATTGGAAGCTTACCTTGATGACGGATATCCACTCCGTAAATTCATTGACAGGATCGAAAATGAAAGGCAGCTTCTCGAAGAGAGGTATACCACCAGAGTTAATGCAATGCGGGATAGAGACAATAAAAGTGAAAATCCCTCAGATACCAATGTAGTTGATAATCCACCAAGACCATCCCATGATAACTGCCAATCCGAGTCAGACAAGGAAGTGACTGAATTGAGAGCTCAATTAAGGGATTTGAAAACAAATTTAGAACAACTCAATCAAAAACAATCTACTCCTGAAACACCGAGGCGAAAATACTGTAGTCATTGTCTGAAGAGTTCACACACGTTGCAAGAATGTTGGGCCAAACCACCACCAGGCCACTGTTTTGATTGCCGTAGGTTGGGATGTCGTAGAGGCAGTAATGATTGCCCAGGGCGCATAAACCGCAGCGCAGCGATGCGGGGCAATAACAGATTTCACCCACCCAGTCCAAATGCGAGGCAGACCGCCACTCAAAGTTCCCCCATCAGGCTATTTGACTAACCGCAGGTATAACATCGCCCACAATAAGTGTCAACGTGAATGATAAAATAGTGGAAACTGTTGTTGACACAGGGAGTGGATATACTTTACTTAAAGAGGCCACTGCGAAGCGGTTAGGAACAGAAATAAACACGAGGAGAAATCCACCGAGATTATAGGGAGTCACAGGAGCGCCACTCCGTATTCTGGGTATGGTCAAAGTAAATATCAGAGTGGGAGATGAGAAAGTTCATCAGCAGTGGTGTCCAGTCGTTCCGAATGCCTACTTGACTACTGAAATGTTGTTGGGATGTGATGTCCTCGGACAATCTCCGTTGATCTGGAATGGTGCACAACGAGCGCTAATGTGGGGAGGAGCCCCGTACGTCGTGAACTACATTCCGCGGCGAAAAGGAAAAGTTGAACGAGTCCAGGCCACACCTATCAGAGCCGTCAGGAACCCTCAACAGTTGAAGCAAATTAATATTGTAATAGTAGAGAGACTCACCCCATATCAAACCAAATTCATTGCCGTGCCAGTGAGTGAGGAGCCTAAAACCACTTTACTATTTTACCCACAAGCACGTTTCAGTCACAATAGTCACCCTTACTTATTACAGGTGAATTCAGAGGGCCTAGTCTATTTGCCCCTCAATAATAGAGCCAAACAAGACAAATTGTTTCGGATAGGTACCATTCTAGGCTCATATGAAATCATTGACGACCCTCCTGTAAGTACAGTCAACTCAGTAACCAAAATCCATAATGACCTGATCCCTACCAGTGATCGAACTGATGTAAGCGGAACTCGTGTTCAACGACTCCGAAAGCTAATTGACGAACAGACATGGCCACACTTAGATTCAGCTCAACAAGAAGAATTAGCTAACGTAATTCTGCAACACGATCCTCTCTTCATTTTGGAAAAAGGAGAACTAGGAACCATCAGCGGTCCCCCCGTTCACATTAAAGTAGCAGATCCACAGCCCAGCCGTGGACCGATCTATCGATACCCTGAACAAGCTAAACAGGTGATCGCTGAAATGTTGCAAGACATGGAAGAGAGAGAAATTACTGAAAGATCAACAGCTGCCTGGTTATCTCCTATTGTATTAGTTAACAAGTTGGACGGCAGCAAGCGCATGTGTTTAGATTATCGCCACGTGAATCAACATCTAGCCACGGATATCTATCCACTGCCCAGACTGGAAGAATTAGTCGAGCAGGCCGCAGGTCATAATTACTATGTGACTTTTGATATGCGTGAGGCTTATTTTCAAATCATGTTGGACGAGGAAAGTCATGATTTAACCACATTCAGTGATGGAGTCACACTTTACAGATTTAGGCGCTTACCATTCGGACTAAAATGTTCACCAGCCATATTTTCCCGACGAATGCAGGACATTCTTACTCCATTGTTGAAGCAAGGCTGGGTAAAGAATTATTTGGACGATTTGATAATTTGGGCTGATGACTTCTCCATGTTGTTGAGTCGCTTACAGTAACTATTCACTTTACTCTCACAGAATGGGGCCAAGTTAAATTTAAGCAAATGTACCTTTGGGTTAAAAGAAGTGACCTTTCTTGGCCATAAAATCTCAGCGGCCGGGAGTACGCTGGACCCAAAAAACATAGAGGCTATCAACAAAATGAAAAGACCCACCAAAGTAAAAGATGTCCGGAGATTCCTTGGAATGTGTGGATTCTACCGAAAACACGTACCTTCGTTCGCAAAAATAGCAGCTCCCCTAACTAACTTAACCAGATCCAGAATAGCGTTTGAATGGTCAGATGAGTGTCAATCCACTTTTGATCAATTGAAGTCGAGCTTAGTGAATGCGCCAGTATTGGTAAGAGCCAACGTGACTCGACCATTCATTGTAACCACCGACGCGAGCAACACTCATAATGGTGGCGTATTAAGTCAGATCCAACCAGACACCTCCAACTTGCCAATTGGTTACTTTTCCAAAAAGCTCAATCCTTGCGAGAGAAAGTATTCCGCAACTGATAAAGAAGCATTGGCAGTTCTCACATGCCGCAACTTGCACCATTACTTGTGGGGTTCCCACTTTACTATCTTGACAGACCATCAACCGCTTACTAGTATATTTAAGCGAAAAACCAAATCCCCACGTATGAACCGATGGATTCTCGAGATGCGTGAGTATGACTACAACGTGCAGTACGTCAAGGGTAAATATAATGTAGTCGCTGATCAATTTTCTAGACCTGTCAGAGTGATATTCCACCAGTCAGAAACCAACTGGCTTGGGTTTAGTCGAGACGAGATTAGAGCTAAGCAACGAGAAGAACCCATGTGGGATGAGTTAGTTAAGTACTTGCGTAGTGAAAAGCTCCCTCCTAAAAGACTACCGAAAGCTATGTTGAGCCAGTTCGCATTGATTGACGAACTATTATATTTTGCCCGTGAAACAAGTGATGGTAGCATCCAATATTGTTTGGTGATTCCTAAGTCAATCAGTAGAGAAGCAATCAAACACGCTCATGAAACCTCAGGACATCTAGGTCAGAAAAAATCTGTTAAGAAAGCCGAAGAACTATTCTATTGGCCAAATCTAAAGGTAGATGTATGCGAGTATGTGAAACAGTGTCCCACTTGTCAGAGATTCAAAGGTGAAACTGGGTTGCAGCAACCTTGGAAAGGTTTCCCGCCTGTAAGCAAACCATTGGAACGTATCGGGATTGACTTGACTGATATGGTTGCTGGATCTCAGGGTTACCGCTATGTCCTTACTGTGATAGATCATTATAGCAGATTTGTCAAATATTATCCCATCAGGGATAAACATACACAACACATCATACACTGTCTTGGGAAATACTTCACCGACTTTGGGATGCCACGAGGTATCGTGCTGGACAACGGCGGATAGTGGAGAGTTCAAGAAGTTCTGCCGGAGGAACCAGGTGGACTTGTTCTACGTCACCCCTTATCATCCCCAGGGAAATTCCACCACTGAAAGGATGCATCGGACTATGAAAAGCATCCTAGCATCTCTCTGCAATGGACATCCCTTACGTTGGCCTCAGCTGCTTCAATCGTGTCAAACCGTCATAAATCAAGCGGTGCACTCGAGCACGGGACAACAACCTTTTTATGCCTTCTTCTCACGCCATCCCCCTCACCTCATTGGTACCTTATTGCCTTCTGTGGATGCAGAGGAGGACGACCTGGTGATTGCACACACTCTCATAAAGGATACGACCCAACGGATGACGAGGCGATACCGGGAGGTGGCCAACAGGCGGAGGAGAGCCCAGAAGGTTGAAGTCAATAGTTTGGTGTGGGCGAAAAAAGAGACCATACAGCCGGGTACCTGTAGAAAACTGAATGCCAAATGGGACGGCCCGTATAAAGTGATTGAAGTACTGCTAGATGGAAGTGTTTACATAATTGAAAATGTATTTAGTGGAAAAAAAATACAAAGGGCTGCTGAAAAGGTAAAACCATATTACGGTACCGAGGAATGGCTCTTAGAACCGCTGCAACAGGAGCTCGCCCCGGAGCCCGAAGATGAGCGATTACCACCGCGAGTGAGGACTGCCCCTCGGAGACTCATAGAGGAGTGTTAGAAAAGTAGACAAGTGCGTGTGACGAATGTTGTGAAACATAACTGCTTAAAGTTATGTTCCGGGTGGACTCATCCCCGAGGAGAGGGTGTAAAAAGGAAAAGAGAGAAGAGTTCCTGTTGGAACCGGGAAGTGCCTTACTTCGAGGGGAGTGATCAATCCCCTCACCTTACAGTTAGCACGGTTTGTGAGGTACTGGAGTCTTCAGGACAGAATGAGTGCTCACCTCTCGCGGGTGGAAAGCTGGAAACGAAAGGACTGAGTGAATGTGATTGTGAATGGAGGAGTGTAAGGAAGTGCCTCCCGTGGTGATCTCAATCTCGAGAGACCCTGTCGAGCTCAGGTGAGCAACAAGCTATCCTCCAAAACCTGAGGCTGACTGGGGCATAAATTCCCTCATAACATCTCGAGTAAGGAGTGATCATACCTCCTAATGTAGTGAGTAAGCGACCTTCCGAGGTACGCATCAGGTGTTTAATGTGGACCGACAGGTGCCACCGATTGTGGGGAAAGGTATTCCAATTCAAAGTGTTCATAGCAGTTATTAGAGTAACAACATTCCATCCATGCACATGTCATAGAAAATTGACTTGGGTAAAATTTGTTTTCCGAACATGGGAGCCGTGTAGTGCCACACATTTGATATTCATGTATGTGTTTAGTAGTGCTGTAATTTTTAAGTTAGATGGGGTGTAACCTGAATATTAGTTTATAAGTTCCTACCCTAAGTTGTAATTCATATATTAATGATTAATGTAGGGTTAACTATTTTTACATGTATGTATCTCTGTATCTATGCAGTGGGTGATGTAATTGTGGATGTTGAGCTATGGGAATTCCCCGTCTCGTAGAGTAACGAATAACATGCGCACAACTATTCTTGTCGTTGCCGGGCGCCGAGTTTAAACCTTAAACAGAATAATGATGAATATACAATTCTTTCCGTAACCTAGTTGTGAAATGATTGCTAATGAAGCTGCTAGAACCCAAGTATGTAAGATTAGCAGTCCAAAAGGCCTAAATAATTTCATTTGTGAGGATTTAAAGTCCCGTTTATCTTGGCCGTCACTAGATGGCATGAGCTGCTCTCAGATTCAAATTGAGATAGTGACAGAATCAGTATCTAAATTAAGTAAGGAATAAATCCCAAATTTTCCCCAATTCAATCAAAAGTCCTGGCGTCATGGGTACACTGCTAAATAAATTGTAAAGAGAATTGAAACCCACCATATTTCAAAAACACCACCTCATTTGACTTGAGCAGTGGCGTCGCTAGAGTGCCCGGCGAGTCATTCGAGCCCCAGTCATCGTGTCTGATGGACGTTCGTTTAGTCCCCCAGACACCGGCGACGTCCGTGTGAGCACGACGTTATTCCCATAGTATTGCCCGTAGACTTTTACATACACATTTACACTACCCACGAGTTATTTTACAAACCGAAAGAAGTTGATATGTTGTTGTTGATCCTATCAAGTGAACTTTTTTTTGTAGATAAGGAATAGAAATATAAAAGTGATATGATCTGTAACGGAAGGGAAAAATTCAAATTCATTAACTGTTCTCTTTTTTTTTTTAATTAATTTGTTGGGAAAAAATAATCAGGAGCGTGGAGGGGAACTTGGTGATTGTGAGCGATGGTGTGATATTTGAATTGTACCTCGAGGCTAAACAAGCCCGAGTGATTGTGTTCTTGGTGATTATATTTCTTTTTTTTTAAATTATTCCTCGAGGCTAGACAAGCCCGAGAGATTATGTATTTCTAGTGACTAGAAAACATTGTTGATGATGAACTGTAAATAATACTGACTTGGTGTGGGAATCGAGTAAATTACACGAGGAGAATATATTATATGGGTGAAAGATGAACACAAATAATCATTCTTATTGATTCGAGGCTATGCCAGCCCGAACAGACAATTCATACCCGTAAAAATGTCCCTGTCTTGAGGCCATTGTTGAGCCCAAGAGTAACGGCCAAAAAGAAAGTAAAGTACAACAACTCCATACCTCGCGTGTATCAAATTGTTTCGTCTGGTAATAATGTTAGAGGAATGATCACCCAAAAACCTTGGTAACATATACAATCTTCTCTCATACTAAAAAGGGTCATGTAATTAGGAAATAAAAGAAATGTTTTTGTGGAAATTAACAGAATTATTAGAGTAAAATATATATCATTTTCTTTTCTTTATTAGTAGACCTAATCAAGGAAATTATGTCCTCAAGCCAAATTCACTCCCCTTCCAATTCAAGATTCCTTTGCTGAGGAAACGACAACCACCTGTGGTACCGACTAAATCTAAGCTCGGCCAAAAACTATAAACGCTACCACAATATTTTAAATATTTACTGTAAACTGTTATACTAAGTCGAGTACCACTTGTATATCCATGGATGAGTTGATCAGTACCCACAACAGGTAAGAATATAAATATCACTATCTTTACACTGGTGAATACCGGTGGGATAACATTCTTAGCTTTACACTGGTGTCAACTGGTGGGATAAAGTTTCAGGTTTTACACTGGTGTCAGCCAGTGGCATAAAAATTCTTACCATGACATAAATAAGAATTTCCAATCAGTTTTTACAGAATAAAATAATCTTGAGAGGGATGATATGAAACATACATGCTCACACATATTACCAGATATACAAATATCAGAAAAAGAAATACAAGAGGAGTTAAGTAAATTAAACAAGGGAAAAGCAAATGGTCCTGATGAAATTTCATGTTGGGTGCTACGTGAATGTGCATTGGAGTTAAACAAGGGAAAAGCAAATGGTCCTGATGAAATTTCATGTTGAGTGCTACGTGAATGTGCATTGGAGTTAAGTATCATTATTATTCAGCGAATCCATAGATCAAGGTAAACTACCTGATATTTGGAAGAAAGCAAACATTGTTCCTTTATTCAAGAAAGGAAATAGACAAAATCCACTCAACTACTGACCAGTGTCACTAACCAGAAAGGCAGTTTGGTTTTAGAAAAGGAAAATCATGCGTTACTAATCTGTTGAGCTACTGTGATAAAGTAGCAGAAACATTACATATAGGAGAAGGATGGGTGGACAGTATATATCTATCTAGATTTCAAGAAAGCATTTGACAGAGTACTGCACCAAAGACTTTTATGGAAACTGTACCATCAAGGAGGAACCAATGGCAAATTGTACTGTTGGATACAAGATTTTCTCAGAAAAAGGAAAGTGAGAGAACAGTACTAAGAGGAAATTACTCATCATGGAGGGAAGTGACTAGCAGAGTTCCACAGGGCTCAGTGCTGGTACCAATTATGTTTTTAGTGTATAAAAATGACACAGACAGCAACATTGGAAATAAAAGCTATCTAAATACGTTTGCTGACGATGCAAAAATACAAAGGAGAATTACTAACACAGACGCTTGTAAAGAGCTACAAGAACACATAAAGCAACTTATGAATGGAGCAGTACATGGCAAATGGAATTCAATGTGGACAAGTGTCATGTAATCAAGTTTGGTAAATGTGGAAAAAGACCTGATTGGGATTATAAGTTAGAAAGTAAAACCCTACACATATCAGATAGAGAGAAGGGCCTAGTTGTGATTATCAATAACAGACCATCTCCAGCTGACCACATCAGTGAGAAGGTACGGAACATGTACACACTGCTTGCAAATACGAGAATAGCATTCACATACATAAATGAAGACATGCTGAGAAAGATAATAACATCATTCATCAGACCAACCCTGGAGTATGCATCAGTAGTCTGGAATCCTCATCTCAAAAAACACGTAGATAAGACTGAAAAAGTTCAAAGGGCCGCTACGAGATGGGTAGCAAGCTTAAGGGATCAAAGCTACGAAGAAAGACTAGAAAAACTGAATCTACCTACACTACAGGAGAGAAGGAAAAGAGGAGACATGATTATGCTATATAAATGCATATCAGGGAAGGAGAAAATAGACATAAATGAATATATAACCTATGGGGAAGCATCAGCAAGAGGACACTGCAAAAAACTGTATAAAAAGAGAGGCAACAAAGATGGAAGGAAATTTAGTTTCCCAAATAAGGCAATTGATCAGTGGAATGCACTGCCAAATGAAATAGTGTGTATCAAAACAATTAATAAATTTAAGGATATGTATGATAAAAATGGGTTAAGACACGGAACAGTACGAGCTTGACTCATTCCTGTAAAGATACAATTAGGTAAGAACAATTAGGTAAACACACACACACACACACACACACACACACACAGATTGAGACAGACAGACAGACATGGAGCAGAGAGTGGGCGTGATTATTAGGTAGACAGATATTGATCAGCTGAATAAATACACAAGATGGAACACTTGAGTTCAAAACCCGCGCCCAACAACGAGTCTAATGCCTGGATATTTGACTTTGCTCTTTGACCTAAGCCCTCGACTGAGTGTTTTCAATATGATGTAACTCCATTCTTACCTGATCCTCAACCATTCTTCCACATCTGATTGTAACTGGTTAAAAAAATATTCAAGCTAACCTTGCCCTGTGATCATGACGACTGACCTAGCGCTGTGACTGGCTGCCGTCAAATTTGAATCTCTTCATTCTTGCCTTTCATTCAACTCATAAACTAGTTCAGTCTAATTTGGATAATGTTCTTCAAGATGAAGTTCTCATGTTACCTTGAACTTTGATCTTTTGTTGTTAAAAACAGTAGATCGCCCTTGGCTGGACTTGAAACTTCCCACTAAGTTTGGTTGATATCAGATCAAAGCTTCGGTTTTTGCTCACACACAGACACAGACACACACGGGTAGAACTTTGCATATCTGTGAGACGTTGACCATTGACTGCTTGTTATCAAGCTTTAGTCCCATTGTTTTTGCCATGTCATTAACATTTCCTCCAAGTTTTGTCTGAATTGGATAAAACTGCTCATCCCGTTGATGCATGGCGGTGTCACCTTGACCCCACGACACTGTTTTTCTCAGATGATTTTACTTCTTTCAACTAGATCTTTTCCTCCTGTGGCTTTTAATTTATTGCATAGAGCATTATCTTGCAAAGTACCAAGATACAATATCGTTTTTTATTATATTTGTTTGATGGATACACGATATTTATACGTTTTTGCATGACTGGGTTCAAACTGACCCCAGTGCCTTTATCCGTATTTTCTCTTCGATATTATGATAAATTGCATCGATAATTCGTGCAACTGTATAGCCAAGTCAAATCAATGCACCTATTCACGCACACATACTATATGCACAGATATACACACATGCATTCATTCAAACATACACATACCCTACTGACACATATACCCACACAGACATACATATGCTGTTGCCATCAGTATGTGAACACTAGAAGCTGTATCATCCATGTGTGGGTCTAGCTGTCTTGTCGTCATTTGTAAAGTAAAATGTCGTCATTTGCAAGACAAATTGTCGTATGCGTGTGAAGTCGTTCGCTGAGTAGCTCATTTTGCATGGTAAAGTTACATGGTGGCATGAAGGGTGTACAGAATTTTCCAGTGAGGCAAAGTTCCAGTGCAGATTGGAAATATCTTTTGCTACAATTACGGCTAGACAAAGAATAACAACTGATGTGAAGTACGAAGTATGTTACACAGTTCTGATTCAAAAGAAGAGTGTGATGAAGATATCAGTGATGAAGAATTTGTTGTTCATGAAGAGAAACTACCAGTGAAGGATGAAGAATCATAAGATGGAGAAGCGGCAGCAGCAGCAACCACCAGCTCTGCTCCAGTAAGTGTTTTGACTGTTGCTGCGGGTGAGAAATGAAGAATGTTAACTACCCAGTGTGCACGGGGATGACGACAATTACTGAATGTAATGTAGGAAATAGTTGGAATCACCGGATATGCTGCTCAGAGGATCACTGAAAACCCATCAGCAATCGATCTCATTTTTGACTCTGTGATGTATAAAAATATTCTCACTGAAACAAACCTTGAAGGGAAAAATAGTTCTTGGGAACATATCTCAAAAGATGAACTGGGGGCGTATAATGTGATATTTGTACAGAGAGGTGTGTACAAAGCAAGAACCACTCTGTAGGTTTTCTGTAGGGCTCATCTACCGGTCCACCAATTTTCTCAGAGACAAAATCAGTGAATCGCTTTGAAGATATTCGCCCCCACCTGAGATCCAACAACCTTGCTACCGGAAACAGCCGACTAATCCGAGACAAATTAGCAGCAACACGTCTTCCTATAGGTGAGTTATGCACAATTCCCAGTTGCTATCGGCACACTAAATGTGTCACTTTGGACAAACAGCTCTACCCCTTCAGAGGTCGCTGCAGATACATCCAATACATGCTCTCCAAACTGACCAAATCTGGACTCAAGTTTTGAATTTTTGCTGTTGCAAAAACATATTACCTATTCAACATTATGATATTCGCCGGAAGATAAAAAGAAAGAACCCATAAGCTGGGGACTCACGTCGTGATCAAGTTGTCAAAACCTATACATAACTCACGAAGAAATATTACTACCGGCAACTTTTTCACCAGCATCAAATTGGCCAGAGAATTGTCTGCGAAGTCTCAATCCTTGATGGGAACAAAACATCAAAACCGAAGAGAAGTTCTAAAAGTGCTATGCAATGCAAAACACCATGAATTGTAAAGAAGTACGTTTGAAGTACGTTTGTGTACACTGAAGAACAGATAAAACTTGCATCCTATACGGCCAAATGAAACGGAGACATATTTGTTTTGTTAACTCAGCATAAGTCTCCAGACGTGGTGGACGAGCCAAAGAAGAAACCCGAGGTGATACACTAGTGCAACACCACAGAAAGCTGGGTCGATTGTTTGGATGAACGGGTTGGCACCTGTAGTGTACAGTACAGGAGTAAAAGATGGCATGTGGTAGTATGGAGCACTTTACTTGATCTTACTTGCCACAGTGCATTTATACTATACAAAGAAGCTTTCCCATCGTCGATGCAGAACAAAAGTCATTTACACCGCAATTTTCTTGCTGAATTGTGAATGGAACTACGTGAATTATATCGTCTTTCAGGAAGTGGCAACCGGACCTCAAGCAGTCAGGATCCATCCGAAACTGGCAGAAAAGGATTCAGATGTACGTTTTGTCCACGAATCAACAAGAAAATTTGCCAGAAGTGTGTAGTGTGCAGCAAATTCATGTTATGAACACAGTGTAACAAGAGGCACTTCGTGCTAGAGTTTTGTGTTGATGAATGCTTGTGTTGATATACGTTTCATATACAATGATTGTAAATTGCAAATTATTTCTGGTTATATTTTGGATAAAACCTGAGAAAATCAACCACTGCAAATCAGCCAAATGTTATTAAAATACCTCTGGGGTCTATTTTACCTTGTCATGCACAAGTGAGTACGGTAGTGAAATTTCCATACATCCACGGGTTAAGCTGATCTTGCTTGGTCACACTTTGACGTGGGGATGCAACAATGACATTTGATCTATTTTTAAAAAATCTTAGTAACAAACAACACTACCAGCAGATTTGGTCTCAGTCAGATAAAAACAGTCATTCTGTTCAAAAACATAAACAGAACGATCAATCTTTCAACTTGCCCTGTGACCTTTGCTTTTTTTTTTTTTTATCGTGTTCAAATTTACTGTTGCTTTTCTTTCCCTCAACTGTTCCTATATGTTTGCTCTGAACAGAGAAAACTGCTTTAGCTGACCCTATTTGGTCAAAATTTGACTTAGTACTGTTCCGTTTATCTTTGATCTCTTGTTCTAAAAAAAATAGTCAACGTATTGGCTATTCCTCAATGGCTTCACTAAACTTGGCTAAAGGAAGCTAAAACCTGTGAATTTTGTTTACACACACACACACACACACACACACACTGGGCAAAACATTACCACAATCGTGCTTTTTGCGTGCTTGGTTGTAATAAATAAATAAATAATTAAAGAAGCATTCATAGTTCAACAAATGCGCACAACAATTTGTCTTAACGGCTGAACATTTAATTTCACCCTGTAATCATGTCCTTCGACTAATTATCCTCAACTTTTAATATCAAATTACTCATTTCTTACCTGGTCCTTTTCCATTCAACCACTTTGGTTCATATCGGATGAAGACTTGCCCTGCAGCTTCGATTTCTTAACTTATTGGTCTATAAACGGATCTCTGAATCCTTGGTTTTCCCTCATTTCATGTAGAACGTTTGGTTCAAATTATGTCAAAACTCTTTTAGTTATTGTATTCACACCTAGACACAGACGTGTCGAAAATTCACCTAGTCATTTGACCTTGACCACTGATTAGTTTCTTTTAATATCAGACCCCTTCGGTCTTCCAGTACCTTCAACTCTACCATCAAAATTAGTTTAAAAAGGATAACATGTCTAAATTTACCTTACCATGTGACTTTGACTCTTTCATATGTCCTTAGCCTTTGAGTGATTATTTTCAAATTCGAAAGCTTGTAACTGTACCTTACTCTCAAGCCTTCCAAACGAAAATACCATACATAAATTTTAATCAACTTTGCTAGCTGACTTTGACCTTTGCTCTTGTGTTCTTAAAACAACATATCAACTTATTTGGTCCTAAACCCTCCAACCAGATCTTTTCCAGATAAGATGAAAACTGCTTTAAGTATTTAAGCCTAACACAGGTGAACGGGTTGAAATTTGATCCTGCCTTGTGACCTTAGCCTTTGATTGCCTGCTCTCAAAAAGGAATCCTTCTCTTTTTGCCTTACTTTAACATTTCCGTGAAATCTGGTCACAGCCGGATTACACTTATTTTGGTAACCTATGCTAGGTAAAAGTAAGTGCTAGGCGTTGGAATTTCACCTTTGTACTATGGTTCTAAAAATTATAGATCAGCTCTAAGAAAGTGCTTCATCCCTTGCAGCAAGTTTGGTTAACATGAATTAAAACTGTGAATTATATTCGCACACACACACACACACACACACACACACACACACACACACACACGGTGATTGTAAGTACATGCTTTGCACTTTAAGTATTGCAAAATGGATACATACTTTAGTAAAGCAAATTTGGAAAAAAAGCGGGATAAAGGTAAAAAGCAAAATGATGATTTCTACCATGAACTGGTTGAAGTAGAGACTCACAATAGACTGGTCGAACGTGTAAACAAACTAGAAATGGCTTTCAAAAATGAAATTGATGAAATAAAGAAGCAGATGCACTTGCAAAAGGAAGAAATAGAAAAACTAGGAAGGGAGGCCAATAAGAAAGACACAACCATAAGTGAACTAACAGTGGAATTGAGTACACTTAGGAAGAAAATGAGTGAAATGGCAAGTACAGTAGTCAATCACGAGAGTGTTATGGAAGAGTTCAAAAATGACAGAGACAATTAGGCAAGTTAGCAGTCTTATTGACCAGAGCAGTGATATTGAGGAGAAGATAACACAAGTGAATGAAGCTGTGCAAAGCTACAAAAACGATGTAGAAACCACGTATGCTGAAATGGTGAAAGTAAAGAAAGACTTAGAAACAAGGGTGGAGGAAAAAAGCATAAAAAAGGAGGTGAAAAGAATAATCCAAAACAATCCAAAGTTAGTCAGAGATTCAGTAGAGATAAACAAATCAATAGTAATCACTGGTATAGAAGAGGAAGAAGTTAAAAACAAGATCACAAGAGACAAAAAGGAGATGACAAATGTAATGAACTTACTGAAAGAAGTATCAGAGGAAATCTGTAGTAAAGACATAGAGGAACAAAAAAAGTTAGGGAAATACGAGAAAAGCAAGACAAGACCTCTAAAGGTGACTTTCCAGAGTGTAAACACTTTGGAAGAGATACTAAAAAATGCAAAGAATCTTATGGAAAAAGAGGAGTTCAAAAATGTATGGGTAAAAAGATGCCTAACACAAGAGGAACTGGAATTACTGAAAGAGAAAAGGGAGGAAGCAAAAACAAAAAATGAGGGAAGATCAGAAGAGGAGAAGAAGAATTTTTTTTTACAAAGTAATAGGATTGCAGGTACGAAAGTGGTACACAAACAGGATGGAAGAAAAAGGAGGAAGGTAGTAGAACCATGTCATGACAAGTATACGAGTATAAACAAGATGATAAAGTTGATGTACTCAAATGTGGGTGGAATGGTATCTAAATTACTAGAGATGAATGATTATGTCAGAGAAAATGAACCACAAATAATATGCCTAACTGAAACAAAATTAACACCAAGGATATCCAATGACATACTAAACTTAGAGGAATACAAAATATGGAGAAGAGACAGAAATTTAAAAAAAGGAGGAGGAATTATAATATTAACTAGAAAAATCTAAAAGTCAAGGAAATAAAACTAGATATACCATCACAAGTAGAACTGATTGCAGTAGAGATCGACACACCTGAAGGTAAAGTAATTGTAGCCAATTTGTACATGCCACCCAGATCAAACACATGGGAAAGAGACGAATATGAGGACCTGGCAGAGAGTACAATTCAGAATATAAGATCATTGCTACATAAAATGGAAGAGAAATCGGAAAGAATTATACTAACTGGTGACTTCAATACAAATATAAATTGGAATACTCTAGATATAAATAGCCAAGAAAGCTGTTGGGACCAAAAGCTCCTGGATCTCATACAAAAGTTTTTCTTAACGCAACATGTGAGGGAAACCACCAGAAAAAGAGGACTTCATGTACCTTCAGTGCTAGATCTAATATTTACTAGGCAAGAAAATGATATTGACAGTTTAATATATCACCCTCCACTCGGCAAAAGCGATCATGCAGTACTAAATTATAACTTCAGGATAGCATATGACGTAGTAAACAGCAATGACAGTTACAAAAAGAGCCTAAACTATAAAAAGGGACATTATCAAGACCTAAAGAAGTATTTCTTAGAAGTTGATTGGGAAAATGAGCTTAGAGGACAAGATTTAAATGCTGTATATAAAAAAATTTTGTGAATTTTATGAAATAGGATTCCAGAAGTACATCCCACAGCACAAAAAAGCAGATAAGAAAATACAGAAATGGTTCAGTACAGAATGTAAAAAATCAAAAGAAAGAAGAGATTTGTTGTGGAATAGATACAGAAGACACAATAGTGAAAGGGCGTATAATAATTACAAACAGGCAAGAAATGACTGTACAAGAATAAGGAGGGAAGCCCAAAAACAGTTTGAGGAGGATATAATAAATAAAAGTAGTGATCAACCAAAGCTGTTTTACAGCTATATCAGAAGCAAAACCAAAGTAAAAGATATAATACAATCCATTACGGACGAGAGAATGACTTATACACAAGAGAAAGATATTTGTGAAGCACTAAATAAGAATTTCCAATTAGTTTTTACAGAAGAAAAAAATTTTGAGAGGGACTATGTGGAACACGCATGTCCACACATACTACTATCTATCTATCTATTGCCAGACGCCTCAATCCCGTTTGGGGTGGCCACAAACAAATCGCCTCCAAGTCGCCCTGTCCCCCGCTATTTCACTCCCCTGCTCCCAACTCACACCCCCCTCTCTCATATACCTCTCCACCCCATCTCTCCATCTCATCCTCGGCCTCCCCCTCCCTCTTTCCCCCTCCACCTCACTCACATACACTCTCTTCGTCAGTCTTTCACCCTCCATCCTCTCCACATGGCCAAACCACCTCAGTGTGTTCCTCATAACGCTTCCTATCACATCCACATCAACACCACAACGCTCCTTTATATCCTCATTCGTCAGCCTGTCTCTCCATGTGACTGCACAGGCTCCTCTTAAATAACTCATTTCCACTGCTCTCACTCTTGACTTGTGTCCTTCCAACAACGTCCAAGCTTCACTTCCGTACGTTAGAGTTGGTATCACAATACTGTCATGTAGTAACTTTTTCACTTCCATGCTCACTTCCCTGTTTCTTATCACTGCTTTCAAAGAACCAGCAACCTTTCTTCCCTGCTGTACCCTTTCAAGCACTTCACCCTCCAAACCTCCATCCTTACTCATCACACTACCCAAGTACTTAAACGTACTCACATTTTCCAATTCCTCACCATCCAACCTCGCTGTACATTCACTGACTTCACCTCTCTCAAAGACCATCACTTTACTCTTCCCTACATTCACCTTTAGATTCCGTTTCTTACACACTCTCTCAAACTCATCCACCAAGCCTTGCAGCTCCCCTTCGTCTTCACTCAACAACACGGTATCATCTGCAAACAACAGTACAGGGAGTTTCCAAACACTATCCTCTCTCACCAGGACCACTCCAACATCCACTACCCTACCTTGTACCTCTTTTATTACCCCATCCATGTACAGATTGAACAACCATGGAGACATGACACATCCCTGTTTCAACCCAACTTTCAAAGAGAAAAATTCACTTAGTTCACCATCCACACGCACTGCAGCCTTCGCACCATCGTACATACTCTTCACAGCATTCAACAACTTCCCATCTATTCCATATATTCTTAACACTTTCCACAATCCTAGTCTATCCACCCTGTCATATGCTTTCTCCAAATCCATGAAGGCCGCATACAACTTCTTTCCCTTCTCTAGAAACTTTTCCACTAAAGATCTGAGAATGAATATCTGATCTACACAACCTCTTCCCTTCCTAAAGCCTCCTTGTTCTTCTCCAACTAATTTCTCTGTTCTTTCTCTAACTCTGTCAATACTACCAGATATACAAATAGCAGAAAAAGTAATACAGGAGGAGTTAAGTAGATTAGACAGAGGAAAAGCAAGTGGTCCTGATGAAATTTCATGTTGGGTATTACGAGAATGTGCAAAGGAGTTAAGTAAACCATTATTTATAATTTTCAAGAAATCCTTGAGTCAAGGTAAACTACCTGATATTTGGAAAAAAGCAAATATTGTCCCCTTATTCAAGAAAGGAAATAGACAAAATCCACTCAACTACCGACCAGTATCACTGACCAGTGTTGTAAGCAAGGTATTAGAAAAACTTATAAGAAAAGCTTGGGTAAATCATCTAGAAGGACACAGTATGATAACAGAAAGACAGTTTGGTTTCAGAAAAGGAAAATCATGTGTTACTAATCTGTTGACCTACTAGAGTAACAAACACAATACAGGAAAGGGAAGGATGGGTGGACAGTATCTATTTAGATTTCAAGAAAGCTTTTGACACAGTACCACACCAAAGACTTTTATGGAAACTGTACCATCAAGGAGGAATTCGAGGCAAACTGTTTTGTTGGATGCAAGACTTTCTCATAAAAAGAGTTATGAGGACAGTACTAAGAGGAAACTACTCATCATGGAAAGAAGTGACTAGTGGAGTACCACAGGGTTCAGTGCTGGCACCAATCATGTTTTTAGTGTATATAAATTATATAAACAGTAACACTGGAAATGAGAGCTATCTGAATATGTTTGGAGATGATGCAAAAATACAAAGGAAAATTACTAACACAGACTCTTGCAAAGAGCTACAAGAAGAATTAAATAAACTTCATGAATGGAGTAGTACATGGCAAATGGAATTCAATGTGGACAAGTGTCATGTAATCAAGTTTGGTAAAAGTGGAAAAAGACCTGATTAGGATTATAAGTTAGGAAATAAAACCCTATACAAATAAGAAAGAAAGACCTAGGTGTGATTATCAATAACAGACTATCTCCGGCTGACCACATCAGCGAGAAGGTACGGAACATGTATACACTGCTTGCAAATATGAGAATAGCATTCACATACATAAATGAAGACATGCTAAGAAGGATAATGACATCATTCATTAGACCAACCCTGGAATATGCATCAGTAGTCTGGAGTCCTCATCTCAAAAAGCATATAGACAAGATTGAAAAAGTTCAAAGGGCAGCTACAAGATGGATACCAAGCTTAAGGGACCTAAGCTGCAAAGAAAGACTAAATAAACTGAATCTACCAACTTTACAGGAGAGAAGGAAAAGAGGTGACATGATAATGCTATATAAGTGCATATCAGGGAAGGAGAAAATAGACATAAATGATTACTTAACATATGGAGAAGCATCAGCAAGAGGACACTGCAAAAAACTGCATAAGAAGAGAGGTGATAAAGATGTAAGGAAATTCAGTTTCCCAAACAGAGCAATTATTGATCAATGGAATGCACTACCGAATGAAATAGTGTGTGCCAAAACAATTCACAAATTTAAGGATATGTACGATAAATATGGTTTAAGACATGGGACAGTACGAGCATGACTCATTCCTGTAAAGATACAATTAGGTAGGTAAGAACAATTAGGTAAGAACACACACACACACACACACACACACACACACACACACACACACACACACCTACCACCCCCCCCTCCCCACCACATCCCACACATACATGACGTGTGCGCTGATCGGGTAAAACATTACCCTGCCTTTGCTTCGCACGCAGAGAGTGCAACAACCCCACCCACCACTTTGCCTAAAGGACAGTTATTAGACTCTGCTATGTGACCTCTATCTACGACTGATTGCTCTCAGAATGGACGAGTTTCCGGTCAAAAAATTTTTGAAGTTAGATACTTGTATGGGTAAAACATACTCAGAAAATAACTATGTCAACCATTATTTCCAATAAAAATGTGCAGAAACATGAAAAAATCATAGATAAAGTAGCCGAAAAATCACGTGATACTGAAACGGCCTGTGATTGGTTGTGATGTCACCTCACTGAGGCAGCATAGTCTGCTTTCTTAACGTTTAGGCAGGATACACTGTGCTTATTTCTGACCTCTAAGAATGTCCGGTGACAAGAGGAATAATTGCTAATGTTTCGCTTCAATGTGTAAGTGCACTGACAAAAGCACAGTAGGGAAATTATTCCTCTGTATACTAGCCAATAATAATAAACGAAAGCAGTGGTGGCTGGCTGCTCGTTGGAAGTTCCCAGTGCTGGAATGCAGTCTTTACTGTTGTGAAAATATTATATTCTTCACCATATAGGTTCATATACACCTAATTATCTGAAATTCAGTCAAAAAACTATGCTTTATTTAATTATTAATAGAATATTAAGAGTCAGAGCAAAAACGTGCTAAGGTTAGCAGGTATTTCTACTTTAGATCGCCAACATGCCTTGACAGACTTCTGTTTTGCACAGCTACTGATTTTAAGGATAAATAAGTGCATTTGTATGTTAAATTAATATTCATACAAAGCAGAAGTCTGCCAATGCAAGCTGTTCAGCTAAAGGAGAAACACTTCCGCTAATTTTAGCCCGTTTTCGCTGTGAATCCGGATTTTTTAAAAGGTAAAATTATATACAAAAATTTGACCAGATTTCGAGTAATTAGGTGAGTATGAACATCTATGGTGATAATATCTGTAACACTTACCAATTAAAAAGTGCCAATTCGGTGTTGATTCTGTAAATGACCGCCGATTCGGTATTTCGCCACACTCCCCTGAAGTACCGTAGTTGAGCTACTGAAACTTTTTTTTCTTCTGAACACTAATAATGAAGAGGTCAATATTATGATATGAGCATAATACCATCATAAACGTATACAACTGATACTGTACGGCATACATTTAACACTTCCCGCCTCATGAGGTACGAGCACCGCTCGGGAATGGTGTAGCTGTAAAGCTACTTCTGGTCGATTTCACCACAATTTACTTACCAAACAGGTACCACCCATTTACACCATGAAAAATATTCCTTCACAACATACCTGAAGGAGGTAGTTTGGATCTACGGTGGCCATGTAGGTACAACTATCATCTCTGTTACTGGTAAAGTATTGTGTGATGGATTGGAGCGTCGTCTGCAGTGTGAATGCTGACGTCATCGCCAACATGGCGGCTCCTTCCCTCCAGCCGCAAAGAATTAAAGTTATCACGTCTTGTTCAGTGCAAATGATCAATTAAATTAAAAGATACATATGCCAACGGCCATACCACGTTGAGTACACCGCTTCCAGTCCGATCAGCGAAGTTAAGCAACGTTGGGTCTGGTTAGTACTTGGATGGGTGACCGCCTGGGAACACCAGATGCTGTTGGCATCCCTACGTGTCAAGTCGGGTTGGTGGAGGATTAGTGCCCCTCCCTGTAAACAATTAACTCTAAGCCTTTGGCCACCCCGTTTGGGATACATGGCGTCTGGCAATGAATGAATGAAACATATACCGTAAGTTTTTAAGTACATGGCAGAGTGCACTGGCCATGTTTATCCAGAACCGACAACTCGTCTATCCATAATTGACTATTCCATGACGTTTGATACAGTTTAGGTGAAAACCCTTTCTGTTAACCTTGCATGTGATCCAGAATTTGACCTTGCTTTGACCATTACTTTTGTCTGTTCTCAAAATCGAATCCCTTTATCCTTGCTCTGCTCTGAACCCTTCCATAAAGTTTGGTGTAAAGTGGTGAAAAACTATTCAGGTTGCCCTTGGTCTGTGATCTTGAGCTGTGACCAGTTGTTCGGAGAACTATATATTCAGTCCCATGGCTGATCTTAATCCCTTCCGCTAAATTTGATTGTAATTTGGTCATAGATGCTTTAGATATTTTGTTCACACAGACACACGGGTTGAAAACTGACCTTGTCTTATAGCCTCAATTCTTGATTGGCCTCAGAATCGAATCTCTTCATTCTTCCTTTACCCTTAACTTTTTCGCTAAGTTTGGAATAACGTGTTTAAAAATGGTGAATGTTGCATTTAATAGGTAAAATTTTGACCTATCTCTGTGCCTTTGACATATTAACCCGTTAGTTGATCCTAAACCATTCCAACAAATTTGGATAAATAAGATAGAAACTGTTGAACTTGTATTGTTGTCAGACAAACAGACCGATTTATCTATTTGACCAGACATGGGCAACATGTGGCTCGGATGCACCCACCAGGGGGCCCATTGAACCGCGTGATAATTGCATGGTTATTGTCTCAGTATTTATAAAATGTGAGTGCTGAAACTGATGAGACACTGACGTACGGAATTTAGTACTATGAACCATAATAAATGGTTACACTTAGTACGAAAGTAACTAAATTTGACAATCGTTATTTATATTTTATATTGAAACTATCTCTCTCTCTCTCTCTCTCTCTCTCTCTAATATATATATATATATATATATATATATATATATATATATATACAGTGAGATACGTCGATAGATAGATAGATAGATAGAGATATACAAGGAGTATATTTTTCTCCAGTGATTAATACCCTAGACTAGCCTCGCTGCACTTGGAAGGAAGAAGACTGACTTCTTTGGCAGCAAGGATATAAGTGAGCTGCTTTTCTTGCTGACAGTTTATCATGTCCATCTACAGGTGTCAGTTCATAGATGAATATTAAAAATTAATATTACATATGCTGCAGTAAATATTCCTCCAGATTTTGACTGCTTTGTCAAAGGCATCCAAACTCAATTGTTTCAGTAATGCTGACTAAAATGGGACACATTTTCATTCCTTCTACCATTAGAATAAATTGTAGGTAAAATGTGAAGTAATCGTGTACCGTACCTTTCCGTAACAGTTCATCACGTAGCGAGGATATTCGCTTCGAATGCAAGGATAGGGTTTTGTATGCAGTGCATCAAAATAAAAATATTCAATCATTCATGTTATTGACGATCGCATACTATTTTGGGCTGTGAAGCCCATGCCCAGAGCGTAGGGCTTCGAGACTAAGCTTCCAATAATTCAAAACATTTATGGGTAGGAGACCGACCAACGACCCTGGTGGCGTCAACATGGTAGAAAAACCTCGGGGGACCTCTTATACTCGATCCTTGGCATGTAGGCAACCGTATGCTTCGACCTGAGTGCTCTGCCAATCGCGCCACGAAGTAAAAGTAATTCAGACAGACGGCAGTCAATCTGACTTAACCCGTATCTAGTTGAAAGTATCTTTACACATGAAAAAAAAGAAGTGGTCCGCGGGTCGATATTATCTATCAAACTGTAGCCAGACGCCATAATTCTGCTTTGTCTTCTGAATTAGTTGTTTGATGGAGAGGGGGGACATTAACCCTCAGCCATCCCACTTACTGACACCTAGAGAACACGAATGGGTTGGTTATAAGGTTACCACCCAAAGTGGTAAATGGTTTCCTGGCTTACATGAAACCACTTGGCTTCTCACTCAATGTAATGCCGCCTGAAAAGGAAAGAGGGATAATATAATGTGACAGAAAAGATGGAAAAAACAGAAAAATAAAGAGGTAGAAGCAGAAAAAGAGTGATACAAAGAGTGATAAAGAAGCCGGCAGCACTGCATGAAATGAATGGATGATGATCGCCACCAACTACCATCTAAGTCGGTACCAAAAATCAGAATTCGATCCACCAACTCAGAGGTTGCCCAAGCCTGGATTAGGCAAACTGACAGACAGACACTCACCGATCAAAACATAATACCCACTCCCTCTTCACAAGCCATGTTGTAAATAATGCATGCAAGATCAATAGATGGTGACTAACATGAAGTATGAAGTGATATGCAACAACACACACTGGCTGAAATTATCATTACACTGTGACCTTGAGCACTGGGTTACTTTCAAGGTCGAATACTTTTATCGTTCAATTACCCCGTGTCATTACACCATCGCTGATACAAATCGGATTAAGAAATGTGTCAACTGACCTTGCCATGTTATCACGATCTTTGGTATACTGTATTCAAGAAAATAATTGGACGCCTGCTAGGCTGACCTTTAGACTTTCACCATTTTTAGTTCAAATCACATTAAGGCTGTGTTAGTTAACTATTTTGTTCACACACAGCACAAACACAGGTTGGACATTTACCTTTAACTATTTGCCCTCAGATGCGACTCCCTTCATATTCTTTATTCTCGAAAATAATAGAACGCTCCCTAGGCTGACCTTTAGCACTTTCACCAATTTTAGTTCAGATCACATTCAGGTTGTGTTAGTTAATTTTTTCACACACAGCACAAACACAGGTCGGAAATTTACCTTTGACTGTTTGCCCTCAGATTCGACTGTCTTCATTCTCCTTTTACCTTTAACCCTGCCATTATGTTTGGTATAGACCAAATCATAGTTATTTAAATTAACCTGGGCAATCGATCTTGACCATAGACGTTTTGCAGTTCAAAACACTCGATCAGCTCACTGGCTGACGCTAGCAAAACGACTAAGTTAGGTCGTTGAGACCAAAACTCGTATCATACTGTCATACACTACAATTATAACTTACTCGCCTTAAACCTCATTCCTTATGTTATTCACATAATCAGTCTGTTGCAGAGTAAAATTTTGACATGTTTGCCAACAAAAAATGAAAACTCGCCTTCATTGGCCAACTTAGAAGGACAAGGTTTTCCAATCACTTGCATTCATCACAAGATTAACTTTTACAGTATGATGCTTTAACCTTTTCCCTCTCTTCAATCTGTGTGTGTGTGTGTGTGTGTGTGTGTGTGTGTGTGTGTGTGTGTGTGTAAGCAACTGAAAAGCCGAAAAAAATTAAGTGAAACATAAGAAAAATAATGCATGCGTGTGTAAGAAAATAAACTAAAGGAACTGAAGAAAGCATGCGTGGCCAAGGAGACGGAAGCCAAAAAAGATTAGGAGCGAAACTTGAGCTGTGGCACGGAAAGAGTCTGAGAAACAGCTGAGTACGAAGTTGGACAGCTAAAACTTTCTTGAAAAAAAAAAAAAAAAAAAAGGAAACGTAAGCGAAGGAAGGATGTAATTTGACGGTTGGAAACAACACAGGGCTGTAAAACATAGTAAAAACATTCTAGCCAGAAAATGGCTCAAAGCCTTGCGAAATTGCAAGAACTTAGAGTACACACACACACACACACACACACACATATATATATATATATATATATATATATATATATATATATAGTTGTGGTATGCTTGATCAAACTGAGAGGAGTGAAGTGGACTGGAAGAGAGAGGAGCAGTCAGGGAGAAAGACTGAAAGTCGAGAAGTTGAGGATCAAAGAAATGGAAGATGAATGCAGGACCAAAGTAGGGGAGGAGTTAGCATCAGTGAATTGGAATGAAATGGATCTGGACAGCTTGTGGAATGCATATTGGGATTGCTTAGTTGAAAATGCTAAAGCGGTGTGTGGTGTGGTAAGCGTAAAAACAATGAAGAAAGGTACGGCATGATGGGATAATAAGGTTAAGAGAGCAGTAGAGGAAAAGAGGAAGAAGTGGCTAGAGTGGTAACAGGACAGGGGTTCAATTGAAATGAGAACTGAATAACTGAGAGCAGAAGCAAGTAAAGAGACTAATGAATAGAAAAAAGGAGGTAAATGATGATCTAGGAAGAAAAATGAATGCAAACTACAGTACTAAGAAAATAGGAAGTTACTCTGGACACAGTTGCGGAAATGTGGAAGTGAAACCGGATAGAAATGTGATAGTGTGAAGTATTTAGGTGGTAGATTATAAACCCATGGGGATGACGTAAAAACCACGTGGAAAGAAATATTTTGAAAGCCTGATAAATGGGAATAGAGAGCGCAGGACGGCTGTAAACATGATTGGTTTTGGGGGTGTGCAGAGAAGGAATGCAGTGCCAGGAGACGTGATACTCACACAGGTGAAGGGCGCTGTGAATAGGCTGAAAAACGGGAAAGCAGCTGAGGTTGATGAGGTGTATGCAGAGATGATTAAGTGTACTGTAGTGGAGAGAGCAGAAAGAAGTGCTTGTTGGATATATGTAAGAAGGCATGGACGAGTGAAACTGTGCCAGCAGAGTGGAAAAAAGTTGTGATTGTATCCCTGTACAAAAATGAAGGTGAGCGAAGTGAGTGCAAGATTTATCGTTTATTGTGTGTGATAGGGAGGGTATATGGAAGAATTACTATAGAGAAAGTAAGAGAGATATCAGAAGTCGTTGCCAGTGATGAACAGGGTGGCCTTAGAAGTGGCAGATGATGCGTGGATCAAATATTATATAGCGAAGAAGGCTTGTGAGAAGGACCATAAGGTGTTTATGGCATTCATGGTTCTGAAGAAAGCATACGACAAAGTGGACAGAAAAGGATTGTGGAAAGTTTAGTGCATATACGGTGCCGATCATAAGCTGGTAGGTGCCGCTAAGAGGTTTTATGATGGTAGTGAAGCATGTGTAAGAGTTAATGGGCATCTAAGTGACTGGTTCACGACCGGTGTGGGCGTGAGACAAGTTTGTGTGATGTCCTCAAGGTTGTTCAATATATTCGTATATATGGATGGGGTGATAAGAGAAGTAAAAACACGAGCAATGCAGAGGGGGATGGCGATGGTAATGAATGGTGCTGGATGGAAGATATCAAATTTGTTGTACGCTGATGATGCAGTATTACTTGCAAATACCGGACAAGTACTTGGTAGACTACTGCAGAGTTTTGCTGATGTCTGTGAACGTCGTGCCTTGAGAGTATATGTAGAAAAGAGTAAGGTTATTGTTATTGAGGTAGAAGGTGACCCCCAGTGCGATGTTACAGTTAATGCAGAGAGACCGGAATTAGTTAGGGAGTTCAGATATCTGGGTACAGTGATAGAAAAGAGAGGAGCGTGTGCAAAAAAAAAGTAGGAAGCAGAGTGACACAAGCATGGAAAGTAGCTGGTGCAATGATGGCCTTGATAAGAAACAGAGGCTTGAGTGCTGCAGCCTCACGAGGCTTACATGAAGGAGTGATAGTGTCAGGTTTAACATATGCTGCACGAGGCTTACACGAAGGAGTGATAGTGTCAGCTTTAACATATGGATGTGAGAATATTGTGTGGCATGAAAATGAAGAGTCAAGCGTGAGAACAATGGAGATGAGACTGCTGAGGAATGTATGTGGAATACAACGACTGGACAGGATAAGAAATAATGTGATTTGTGAAAGACGTTGAGTGAGCAAGTCTGTGGACACCAGAATCGAAGAGAGTGTTCTGAGATGGTATGGTCATGTGGAGAGAAGAGATAACAATAGAGTGGTGAAAATGGTATATCTGGGCGAATTTGAGGAAGGAAGAAGGCGAGGTAGGCCAAGGAGAAGGTGGAGAGATATGATGGATGAGTGTGTGAGGAAGAGAGTTTTGGAAGTCGGTGAGGCTAGGGAACTGGCAAGATATCAAGCTGGCTAGATGAATATTGTGAGGAGAAGTGCATGATCAGGGATTTGGCACCCCTTTTAACGCGACAGCATCCGGACTGAGTCTATCGGATACGTTCATGTGAAGCTACAGAACGTGATTTTTTGGCATATTCGATAAACCCAGGATTTTGGGGGCTTGCCTGATGAGTGGGGTGGCACATTGGACTGGGCACATTTGGGCGGTCTGGACATTGCTACTCCTCACCCTGCCCTAGGGTAGGAAAGGAGGTCCGGATGATGAAGATGGTGATGATATATATTGTTACGGAACAGAGAGAGATAATGAACACTTCAAGTGAGAATACTAAAATCACTACTGTCCCGCAAAGTTCCAGATTCAAAACAAGAGTTAGGTAAAATTACAAGTTAAAGTTTAATGCTCAAACTAACAACTAAACATTCAGGACTCATAAGGATAATGTAATGGCAAAACAGGTTACATATATGGTTAACTGCAATAGCCTCTATTAACATGAATTTACCAAGAGCAAATTTATCTAAGTCAGCCGTGATAAATGAGAAAACCGGATAATGCTCAGTTAAAGCAAGATATATTATTACAGATACAAAATATTATTAATAATGGCTGACATTAAAAACTCTACATGAATCACAAAAAACCTTACCAGGCCTACGAATTAACGCCTTGGGCCTTACAGTACAAGAAAAATGGTAACAACACTTATACTCAAATTATACAGCAGCTAGATGGCTGGAGACTTCCTGAGCACTCACAAAAATAATAATACACTATACAGGGGAGGACAGAGATGTGAACAAAATGAGGAGTAGATCTAAGTGGCAATTAATGCAGAGACTGAGCTCATTATATAGGAGCCGGCAGAGTTTGATACAACTTGTAAGACGGACGCGCAAATGAGGGCACAGAGGACGAAGAGTTGACACTCCTGCTCTGAACTACAGAAAGAACGACTTACTCTACTATAAGGGGGAGAAGGGGGGAGTGAAATAGAACACGCAAGCCTGGTCACTATCGAAGCCACGAGGCGAATTGTGATCAAACATGCAGCATACTGTACGTTAGAATTATACAAAGGATGATGAAATCATAGGCTATGTAACACCTCCCCACAAAGAAAAAGAAATTTACAAAGGAAATTTCTTATTACTCTAAAACAATCTGTCTAAAGTCTAGATAAGCAATCTGCAATAACATTTTCTTTCCCCTTGACATGTTGTATGTCTAATGAATACTCCTGAAGATGTAAACTCCATCTTGTCAATCTCTGATTTTTATCTTTAAACTTACTAAGGAATTTCAGTGGGTTATGATCGGTATAAATGACTATGGGGTCAAAACCAGAACAAAAATAAAATGAAAAATGCTGTAAACCCAAAATCAAGGCCAAAAGCTCTTTCTCAATAGTGGAGTAGTTCTTTTGAGGTGGAGTGAACTTCTTACTGTAATAAGATACAGGGTGTTCAATACCCTGATCATCCTCTTGCAGCAAAACAGCCCCAGCTCCTGTATCACTTGCGTCAACAGCCATCTTAAAAGGCTTAGCAAAATTTGGAGTAGTGAGCACTGGCTGACTTAATAGGATAGCTTTAAGTTTACTGAAAGAAGATTCACAGTTATCGGTCCAGACATATTTAACTCCCTTTTTCAGTAGGTCTGTAAGTGGTGATACAAGAATTGAAAAGTTAGGAACAAATCTCCTGTAATAACCTACCATTCCCAAAAATCTTTGTAGCTCTTTCCTACTTTTAGGTCTGGGAAGATCACTTATAACCTGAACCTTAGCTCCTGGTGGTGCAACGTGTCCATCACCAATTACCCACCCAAGGTACTGAACTTTAGCTTGACCAAACTCACACTTTGATAAATTAGCTACAAGATTAGCCTGAACCAAACGCTCAAGAAATTTACTGACATGGCATAGGTGATCTTTCCAGTTGTCACTGAAGATTAATACATCATCAATATAAACAACACACCCTGCCAAATCCTCTGTTACAATATTCATGAGCTTCTGAAAAGTGGCTGGTGCATTCTTCATACCATATGGCATTACAGAACATGCAAAAGTCTTTCCTAGTGTTACAAAACATGAGATCTCCCTAGCACGTTCAGTCATAGGTACTTGCCAGTATCCCTTTAACAAATCAAACTTACTTATGTACCTAGCCTCTCCTATCTTGTCTATGCAATCTTCCACGCGAGGGAGAGAGTAAGTGTCTGTTTTGGTTATCTGATTAACACGTCTGTAGTCGATGCAAAGCTACTGAGACCCACCTGGCTTAGGGACTAGAATGACAGGAGAACTCCACTCGCTCTGACAGGGCTCAATCATCTTGTGGTCCAACAGGTAGCCAAGCTCCTTCTGAATGAGAGGAACTTTCACTGGGTTCACACGGTAAGGAGGCAGTTTAATTGGCTTTGCGTCTCCAACATCGACATCATGCATCAACACAGTGGTTCTTCCTGGAGTGGCACGGAAAACTTGCGGGTACTCCTGCAGTAATGCCGAAAACTCCTGCCTTTCCTCGGGAGCTAGATGAGAGAGCTTAGTCTGGAGATCATTCATGATATCAGGATTCTTCCCCAAACTATCACTCAGGCTCATACTGCATGGGAGAGCTTCACTTGCAGACTCGGGTGGAACAGCTACAGTGCAGACTGGATTATTTTCGTCCCGCCTGTGATATAACTTTAGCATGTTGATGTGACAAAGTTGCTTGTTCTTTCTACGATCTGGTGTGGCGATGACATAGTTGACATCACTGAGTTTCTTCTCCACGAAATAAGGACCACTAAACTTGGCTTGAAGAGGTTGCCCATGAACCGGTAGCAGAATCAAAACCTGATCTCCTGGCTGAAAGTGGTGTAACCTGGACTTCTTATCATACCAAGTCTTCATCTTCTCCTGAGCAGCTCCTAAATTCTCTCTCGCAAGCTGTAAAGCAGTGGACAGCCGTTCTTTGAACTTCATCACATACTCCAGCAGGTTGACGTCATCTTCCTCCGACAGCCAGCATTCCTCGAGTAGCTTAAGGGGTCTTCTTACTTCATGGCCAAACAGTAGTTCAAAAGGTGAGAAGCCCAGTGATTCATTTGGAGATTCTCTTGCGGCAAATACAACGAATGGAAGACCTTTATCCCAGTCTTTCTGATGTTCCAAACAGTATTTCTTGAGCATCGATTTGAGTGTTTGATGATATCTCTCCAACGCTCCTTGGGTCTGGGGATGGTAAGCTGAAGACGTGATCTGGGTGATGCCCAACTCTTTCAGAGACTGCTTGAAAACATTTGACATCAAATTACTTCCTCGGTCTGACTGTACCTCCTTGGGCAGACCAAACTTTGTGAAGAACCCTAGCATTTCCTTAACCACGTTCTTTGCTGAGATATTTCTAAGTGGAATGGCTTCAGGATAACGAGTAGCCATATCAATCAGGGTCAACACATAAGAAAATCCTGAAGAAGTCTTAGGAAGAGGGCCCACAGTATCCACCAACACACGGGTGAAAGGCGCCTCAAAAGGAGGAATGGGAACTAGAGGTGCAACCTTTTCGGTCTGATTACACTTCCCCACAACTTGACAGGTGTGACAAGACTTACAATACAATAGACATCCCTGAAGATACCTGGCCAGTAGAAGTGTTTCAAAATGCGTGCCACAGTCTTCCTCACTCCAAGGTGTCCTGCCAAACTGGAATCATGAGATACTCTAATGATATCCTGCCTACAAACACGAGGGATGACAACTTGATGTACAACCTCCCATTCACAGTCGGCTGATACTGCTGGGGGTCTCCACTTCCTCATAAGTACTCCTGACTTTATATAATAACAAGTAGAAGCACCAGCTGACTCTTCCTCACTGCAAGCAGAGTTAGCTAGACCTTTCAACTCAGGGTCAGCAACCTGCAACTCAACCAACTCTTGACGAGACAAATTATCAACACTACGCGGTACTGCCTCATCTGGTGAGTGGTCCAAATTAGCAAAAAAATTGTCAGCTAGGATAACATCATCATCATCATTATCCTCTAAATCACCAGTAACTTTAGACTTAGCCCTAGTGACAGCACATGCAGGGAACACATCAGGGACATCACAATCCTGGGACGCAGCCACTGGCTCACTAGACAACTGAGGAGCTGGACACACTTGACTTCCACCAATATCATTTCCAAGTAAGAAAGTTACACCTGACATTGGGAGTGTCTCAACCAACCCAACCATAACGAAACCATTAACAAAACCAGACTCTAAATTCACTCTGCACAGAGGGACAGAGAAGTAAATATTCCCTACACCTTGTAAGATTACAGTCTCATCAGAGGAATTAACATTAGAGCCTAGAACACTGGTCAGCATAAGGGATTGGCAAGCACCTGTATCACGATATATTTGAACTGATTTCCTGTCATTACTGTCCAGAGGACTGACAAAACCATCAGACAGGAAATTAGCACACGAACTCTTGAGAGTGTCACCCACGTTACTGCTCAAAAGAGGAGCTCCACCATGAGAATTTAAGTTACCCCTCAAAGCAGGTTCAGTTAACTCAGTTAAAGAATTATGGGAACTCTCAAGGGTGGACACTAGACCAATTGACTGAATATTTAAAGACTCCTTTTTGTTCACATCACGCTGTCTCCTGAAACATTTCTCCGTAGTATGACTAAGCTTACTACAATAAGTACATTTACTTTTCTGAAATCTAGAGGTGAAGCTGGTATTTACTTCCTGAGAAACATCATCTTTATTCTCTTTCCTGTTACCTGTACTCCGAGTAGAGGCAACGTACTTACTCTAAGCTTTCCTTTTTTCTCTAGAATATCTCTTGTGAGTGAGAACATATTCATCAGCTAAAACTGCAGCATCAGACAAATTATCTATTCTTCTCTCATCAAGATATAGGCTTACATCTTTACTAATACACCTTTTGAAGTCCTCCAGCAAAATCATCTGCTTAAATTTACCAAAATCAGAATCCACATTCTTAGAATTTAACCACTGGTCTAACAGATCTTCTTTGATTTTTGCATACTCAACATGGGATTGCTTACCTTGCTTGTAAGTTGTCCTAAATTTTACTCTATAGGCTTCAGGAACAAACTCACAGGCCTTAAGAATCAAGCTCTTAACTACATCATAATTATCAGATTGATCCTGAGGCAAAGATCCATAAGTCACTTGAGCTTTACCGGTGAGAACAGTTTGAAGGAGTACTGGCCAATACTCCTTGGGCCAATTAAAACTTGTAGCTACCCTCTCAAACAACTGAAAATACTTTGTTAAATCAGATTCATTAAAAGGAGGGACAAGTTTAACATTTTTAGCCACATCAAAATCAGAGCTAGATGATCCAGTTCCACATTGTTTCATGCGATACTCATGGTCTGCCTGAATCCTAGCAAGTTCAACTTGTGCCTCAGCCTCCTTAGCACGAGACTCCGCCTCCTTAGCCTGAGCCTCCTGCAGGGCTAGCTGTAACTTAGCTAATTCAATCTGCGTTTGCTCATTTGGAGGAGTTACATTAAACAAGCTTTCATTAATCATGTCAACAATTTGATCTTTAGAATGATGAGAGCGAACAGCAATTCCCAATTGTTGAGCAACAAGCTTAAGTTCATTCTTTGTTCTGTTTTCTACATCACACACTGTTTGCACATTTGACAAAAAATCTTTGGCTTCATCAAGCGTAGTAATAGTAGACATCATGAATAAATCACAGTCACAAAATATCAAGCAATATCCTTATGATAATATCCTGAATATCCTGATAAGAGGTCGCCAAATTTATATTACGGAACAGAGAAAGATAATGTACACTTTAAATGAGAATACTAAAAATCACTACTGTCCCGTAAAGTTCCAGGTTCAAAACAAAAGAGTTAGGTAAAATTACAGGTTAAAGTTTAATGCTCAAACTAACAACAAAACATTCAGGACTCATAAGGATAATGTAATGGCAAAAAACAGGTTAAATATATGGTTAACTGCAATAGCCTCTATTAACACGAAATTAGCAAGAGTAAATTTATCTAAGTCAGCCCTGATAAAATGAAAATACACTGGGTAATGCTCAGTGAATGCAAGATAAATTATTACAGATACAAACTATTATGAACAATGGCTAACAATAAGAACCTTACATGAATTACAAAAACCTCACTAGGCCTACAAATTAACAACTTATGCTATACAGTACAAGAACAAAATGCAATAACACTTATACTCAAATTACACAGCTGCTAGATGGTTGGAGACTTCCTGAGCACTCACAACAGTAACTGTACAGGGGAGGACAGAGATGTGAACAAAATGAGGAGTAGATCTAAGTGGCAATAATGCAGAGACTGAGCTCATTATACAAGGGCCAGCAGAGCTTGATACAACTTGTAAGAAGGACGCGCAAATGAAGCCATGGGGACAAAGAGTTGACAATCCCGCTCTGAACAACAGAAAGAACGACTTACTCTACTATAACGGTAGAAGCGGGGAGTGAGGTAGAACACGCTCTTGATCAAACAGGCAGCACACTGTACGTTAGAATTACACAAAGGATGATGAAATCATAGGCTATGTAACAATATATATATATATATATATATATATATATATATATATATATATACTGTGTGTATATATATATATATATATATATATATATATATACATATACTGTGTATATATATATATATATATATATATATATATATATATATAAATTGATATATTTACCCCTTCACGATAACGCGCTTGTCGTCATTTGGAAGTGTCTGCAACTATATGCAAAGACGTGTTTGTCATCATAAAAGCATAAAAACTTATGTCAAAGAAATAGTTTTCGGCCGATATGCGTCATTTTTGGACCCGTCATAGTTCCCGCATGTGTCATCAAAAGTAATGACTTGGCAACCTCGGGGCCCGAGACGTGCAGCAGCCCAGCCATGTTGATTAGTTCCGCATCAGCTGTCAAGGGAGAAAGTAGTGCATGGTTGGGCATTTAAATCTTACTCTATTTACGCCATCCCGGGATGCGCATCATATTCCACTATACCATTAGTGCTTGTGTTTACTTTTTGGGCACGATTTTGATTAGATTTGGTGTTTGAAATTGGAAATTAGGTTTTTGTGAATCATTCATGACCGTTATTCTGCCGTTGGCCCAACGAAGATTGTGGTAGGTCTACCCTGTTTATTGACGGTTCCCAACAACTACACTTCCTCTACCCTGCACCCACTGTGAGTATTCAACCATTGAATAATAGTGACAGTGAATCAGGTGAATATAGTGTGCAATAGCCAGTGAGGAAGGACATGGTGAAACATTTAGCTGAGGGAGCTGGGAAACTGCCTGATGACACAACGTTGTCTCTAGGGGAAAATTTGCCAAGGTGTTGATGAAGTCCTTGTTTTATGCTGATATATGGTGGATAGTGTAATTGTGCAACAGATAGGAGTATAGTGCAGCAAGTGTACGTGATGAAATATTGGCTAGGGCAGGAGTCATGTACGCCTGGCCACGGCATGCTGTTGTCAGGAGGGGATAAAATAAGCGAGGTTTATAGGGATATTTGATTTTATCATATTGTTATATTTATTTCTTATGCTTTCTGTGTGAAATAAAGCATGAGTGTTATTGATATGTTTATCGTATGCTTGTGTGGATGAACGTAAACACAGCACCACGTGCCCGTCGGAAAATATCGTCTGCGATACCTTAGGTATCGCAGATGTGACATACAGAGCACGATCAGGTACTGTTGTGGTGAAATATCATGTATGTCTGATAAAATGATGGATATGATTATGTGTATTGTGAAATAAAATCGTAAACAGTGCAGCATCTTCTGGTAAGGGAAACATCATCTGCTACACTTTAGCAGACAGGTAAGGGCCACGTACTTGTACTTATTGTTGTGTAATATACTGTTTATCTCATATATTGATATAAGGCTATGTTTTATCTGAAAAGACAGTGAAAAAGTGAGCCACGTCCTCATAAGGAAGAGTGTGTGCCGTACACCTGAGCTAGCACAAAGGTAGCGAAATGCAACGCGAGGTTTGGAACACACTGCCCCCAAGAAATAGGCCCTGAGCCTTTGCCCAGAGTCGGACACATAAAAAAAAAACAAAAAAAAAACATGCATTTACATATATATATATTTTTTTCTTGGTAAAATCTACCGTGTTGCCCATGTACTTATATATTTGGCTATGCTTTATGTGTAAAGACGGTGAAAGACTGACCTACTGCAGCGTGTTCTCTTAATGGAAACACCATCTGCTACACCTTAGCGCACAGGTAACTGCCTATGGAACACTTCCATTTACATGTTACTGGTGAAATGTATTGTGTATCTCATAAAAATGATAGATTTGGTTATGTGTAATGTCCAAAGAAAATGAAAGAGGTAACCACGTGCTACTGTCCCCTACCTGTGTGCTAAGTCAGGTGTATGAGACGATGTTTTCCAAGGACATACACGTATATCATGAACCCTTGATTGTGCCAGTGTTGAGCCAAGTTCTTGGCTGGCTGTGAATAACATATCTTTACTCCTTTATTGCAGCTCACACTCCTACCACAGCACTGGACTGCCACAGGGTCCACAATCCCTCAGACACCTATTTATTCTATAGTTGGCTTGCAGCGACAGCAGACTTGCAGAAATGAGACGCGGGTTGGCACAACACGAGTGGCATCAGATCCTAAAGGGGGTAGAGCCAGAAAGCGATACTGAGAGCGACCGTTATGGGGTGGAGGAGGTTGAGCTGATGCCATCCGGTCAGCAAGTAAAGCTGCCCCGCCACCTTCCTCCAAGTGAGACCACACCACCATCATTGGCCGGCTTCACCGGACAACCCTCCCCACCCCTAGGACCTGCTGGTCCCACTGCTCTCTTCATTGGCTCCCAATCTCCAGGCCCATCTACCCCCCTTGGCAAGCCAGTGTCACCGGAAGCCTGGCCATCATTCGTTGTGGTGGCCCCTTCACCTGCTTCTGCCATGCAGGATGCTAAGGTGACATCCTTGCCGGCCAGGCCGAGGAGACTGGTGTCCCTAGAGCCCTCTGTCTCATCCTCGTCTGAGGTGTTCTTTCCTAGACAAGGGCGTCTTGGTCCGCTGCCTGGACACGGGGGATGTCCAAGGGGTTGGAGGGCAGGCCGAAGGGTATCAACTGGCCGACCCACGCCACCACCTCCACCACCGCTGAAGAGGATCTTGGATGGAGCAGTGGCCCTTTCACACCGAACCACGGACCGTTCACTGGCTCCCCGGAGATAAAGGTGGATACTCCAACAACTCTCCTGCAGTTTTTCCAGCTCTTCTTCACGCGGGAGTTGTTGTCATACCTCACCTTGGAGACCAACCGGTATGCCACATTCCTGGGGACTCAGCTGGATGCCTGGTTCTCCTGCAATGAAGAGGAGATGGCCAAGTTCCTGGGGATATACCTTTTCATGGGGGTCGTGCACATGCCGACCATCAGGCACTACTGGAGGAGGTCCGAGCTGCACGACTACCCTAGGGTCTGGCGGGCGATGAGTGGAAGGTGCTTCAACGCCTTCCTGAAGCACTTCCACTCCTTCAACATGCTCGCCATTCCCCAGGACAACCAAAATCAGCTCATCCACATTCGCACGGTCATGGAGTACCTCGTTCAGCGGTTCCAGTCAGCGTACCTAGCTGAGGATCAGCTCAGCCTGGATGAGGGCTCTCTGTGGAAGGGCCAGCTGTTCTTCTGCATCTACAACCCTCAGAAGCCCAACAAATATGCCATCAAGATGTACATGCTGGCTGAGTCGTCCTTGGGCTACATCTGGAACTTGGAGGTCTACATGGGGGTGCAGCATATCCTCCAGAACACCGTGTTGGGCCTCATGGAACCAGTGAATGACCAGGGCAATAAGTTGTTCATGGAAAACTGTTACAATTCTGTAGCCCTGTGTGAACGACTCTTCACTTCAGGATTTTACGTGTATGGGACCCTATGGCTGCCAGCGCCATGCCAGCTGCAGGCCATCACCAAGGCTAAGAGCCTGCCCGAGGGGGGCCATGGCATACAGGCACAAGGACAATGTGCTAGTCCTACTGTGGAGGGACAAGCTCACTGTGAACATGGTGTTCACCTTCCACATTGTGGACTCTATTCTGCAGAGGGTTTGAGGAAAGGTGCGGGGTAATGATGGGCGGACAACTTATGTGGAGAAGGTTGTTCACAAGTCTGTCGTTCTGGAGGAGTACAACAGGTATATGGGTGGGGTGGATCATTTCGATCAGATGGTCCAGTACTACCCGATCCAGCATCGAACTGTCAAGTGGACGAAGAAGATCACATTCTTCTTCATCCAAATGGCACTGTTCAAAGCTTTTGCCTTATATATGAAGTACAGACGCGCGCAAGTAACTTTCCTGGAATTTGTGGAGCAGATCATCTACGATCATCTGCATTTCCACGAAGAGGACTGGCCCGCATCTGGACACACTCCTCCACGCCTCAGACCTACCTATCCGGCAGCCAGCACCAGCATCAACTGGCACCCAGCGGGCACAACCACCAGTGCCAGGATTGGCCCAGCCACCACCAGCACCAGCACAGCCTGCAGGAGACCCCACACCAGCACCACCAGAAGCAGGGCCATCACAGGTGCCACCATCACCACCAGCACCACCTGCAGGAGACCCATCAGGGGTGCCAGAACCACCACCACCTCCAGTTGCTGGTCCGTCAGGAGAACCCGTGCCTGGGCCTGCAGCTCCCTCACGACAGGACCACAGAGCACAAGGGTATCCAAGCAAGCATCATCGGGTCATCGGCGACGACATGAGGTTGGATCGCACTCTGGGCCACCGCTGGGCGAGGATCCCTGACAAGAAGAGGCTCAGGTGTGCCTTGTGCTTCAAGCTGGGGAGGAGGAGAGACACAATGAACATGTGTCCTGTATGTGATGTGCCACTTTCCATGGTTGATTGTTTCGACTGGTACCATACCGAGCGATACCTTCACTATACTCTGTTCCACGGAGTCTGACGCACTGATTTTGCCAGCCGAGGACAGGCAGATCTGGTAACACTGCGCGACGTACTCGGGCGGTGATTGATCGATTTCCATTGTGTTTGAATGTGCTCCAAAGTGACTTTGTATTCCAACCAAGGCCTCATTGATTTGTAAGATACCGGATTATACAGATACAAATTAAGGCAATGATATCTTTAATGATAATTATGTACCTTTTAAATTACTAGAGATAAACCTGAACGACGATTATAACAAAAAGTAAGTAAAGTCGCGACTGAACGCATGCGGACAACAGTCAGCGACTGATTTAAATTCATTTGATTGTTTGATTTCGTTCACACTGCACGCGGTTTTATTATAGCAGCATAGTTCAACTATTATTTTCTTATTGAGTTTGCTTTTATCTTATTTTCCTTTCTTCCACCATTAACAAAAATTCAGTTCATTCTATAATGATTTAATCCATTACTTTCCCGGCTCTTTGTCGAGGGGGCAGAGATTCATGCTTGAGGATGCATTGTGACCAGGGATAGGGTGTCCGTCTGTATGTGTGTCTCTTATGACAAAAAAATGTTAGGGAAAATCAAACGCCAAACTTATTCATGTAAGAAATAATTCTACTGAATCTGACTATGAATACAAACAAATGCAGATTTTTAAAGCTACTGTACTGTTACCTATGAAGGTAATGAAAATGTGTATGTACACTATACTGTATGTACCGAGAATAGAACTGCATGTATTGACCCCAGTGAGGTGTGTGTGTGTGTGTGTGTGTGTGTGTGTGTGCTTACACAGATCATAATTATTCGAAGCTAAGCTAAGCATATCTAGGGTAAGGTTGTATATTAGCAGATGAGGTAATGAAGGGCATGGTGAAGACTGTAGACTGTAACATTGTGTAGTAGTGATGGGAAAAACATTCAAGCCTTCACAGAACCTCGGGACCACCTCGCTATGAACGTCTGAATTCCCGCCACAGTCGATGACTTGTCCGTATGCGTCCAGTCGCGACTTTGCTTATTTTTTGTTATAATTGTCGTTCAGGTTTATCTCTAGTAATTTAAAAGGCACATATTTATCATTAAAGATATCATTGCTTTAATTTGTATCTGTATAATCCGGTATCTTACAAATCAATGAGGCCTTGGTTGGAATACAAAGTCACTTTGGAGCACATTCAAACACAATGGAAATCCACCAATCACCGCCCGAGTACGTCGCGCAGTGTTACCAGATCCACCTGTCCTCGGCTGGCAAAATCAGTGCGTCAGACTCCGTGGAACCGAGTATAGTGGAGCACACACACACACACACACACACACAGTACAAAATGCCTCACCTCCCAACTGATGTGGTCCTGCAGGAAGATTATCGCCACTGGAGTAGTACGTGGTATTCTTTTTTTATTTATCTATTTACCTTCATTTATGTCAGTATATTTACATATACATATATATTGTTTTTTACCACAACACAAATGACAGGTAAGTAAGTACAGCTTCAGCTTTAGTTGGTAGCAACAGGTTTAGTGTTCATGTGTGGTTTCTGAGAGGACTAAAAACAAAACAGAAGTAATTATATGAAATAGTTGTTGGTATAAAACCAAAGAAAGCGAAGCTAGCAAGCATAAAAGTGTTAGGACACTACGGGAAACTAGCATAAGTGAGCGCTGCTGATAGCGGGTCAGCGCATGGCAAAATAAGCCATAGTTTCTTGCATTTTTCTCGAAAACTATGAGGCCTAGGATCACCGTTCTTTTCTGGGAAGAAAGAGGATGAAATTGTGCATAGGATGATGAAATAAAAACATAAGGGTGCCACTGAAAGCTCTTCGCAAACCCTCCCCGAAAACCAAAGTTGTTTTCTGTCGAAAATGGGTTTTACTTTTTCGTTTATTACTGGAAGACCATACATCGTATCAAACTGGGACCTGACCCATTCGAAAGCTAATAAAAATCTCTTTTCGATTGATGGTATAACATTTGAGACTGATTAGTAAACATTCGACTTGTGATGCTGGGAAGTGAAATCTATGATCCCGAATTTTTATTCCTAGCGCCCTAACGTACTTATAGTGTGTGTGTGTTTTTTTTTCTTATTGTGTAGAACAAACATCGGCGAATAGGAATATATGGGTTTTGTGGCAAAATAAATATGTTTGGCTGGTGAAAATAAGCCGAGAATACACATTTTTGGAACGCGCGGCAGCCGGGGGGTAGAGGAGAAAAGCCTGCATGTCAGAGCTGGGAAAACTTTAAAACTTATCCGCGAGCGAAAGTGTTTATATATATATATATATATATATATATATATATATATATATATATATATATATATATACGAGAGGTGCCGTTCTGACCAGGCACCATATGACTTTTGGCTATTCCTTAAGTTGTCAGAAAAACTTGCTGGGATCCTCTTCGAGGGGAACACGACCTTGCCAGGAGGATAAATTCAGAACTGAAGAATATACCTGTTTCTGAGTACTCGGAGTGCTTTGTTAAGTGGATGACACGGCTCTACAAGTGTGTAAACCTAGAGGAGAGTATGTTGAAGGAGTGTGAACTTCACTAAATGTGTATATCTATTAATTTTGCTTTTATTACCCTGTCGCCAAAACTTTTTGAATGCCCCTCGTGTATATATATATATATATATATATATATATATATATATATATATATATATATATATATATATATATATAACTCATTGGAGCCCGGTGTCCGGAGTATTGGACAGAACTGGATTTTTCAAGTCTTTATAAAGTAGGGAACCCCCGGGTAGGGACCTATGAGCTTCTCGACTATGAGCCGATAGGCGGAGGACGGTACGCTTATTGCCCTCCCAGTGCAGTGCCTCGCCCAGCACCCCTGGGATCCAATGGGATATATATATATATATATATATATATATATATATATATATATATATATATATATATATATACTCGTATAACCATCATCGTTATCATCATTAGCCACTGTAAGTTCACTGCTGGTCATAGGACTTCCACAGCCTTCTCCACGAATAATTTGACTGAGCTAGTCTCTGCCACGTTTTCCCTTTCAAACTTCTCTATCTCATCTCTCCACCTTCTGTCTGGCCTTTATCTGATACGTTTACAATCTCCTGGAGTTCAGTTAGACAGCCTCTTGTTCCATCGGTTATCCCTTAGTATTCCTACATGACCTGCCAATGCCCACCTCATTTTTTTTTCTCTCTCTCTCTATATACCCAGGCTGCTTCCTCCAAGGAAAGGGAGCTAGCCGAGACAGAACGACACACTCCCAATTTACTTATCCAGACATACACATTTATTAGTATCTTAGCCCTAAAGGGGAGAAAGGACAGATCCCCACCGCACCACACCGCACGACGGTCAACTACACAGTGCAATCAGTGACATCCAAAGCAGGGCCCGACAGCAGAGCTGGTTTACCCCTGCCACATCATAATATACCCATCCCCTTTCCCGCACCTGACCTGATCAACTGATCGAACCAAATGCGGGAGAATATCCTCTCAGGGCTGCGTCATCATTTACTCATTCACAGTTTCTCTCCATTTATTTCTGTCACGCACAGCCACTCTTCCTTGCTCAACAAACATCCCTTTCACATCCAGCGCTCTCTTCACACTTTCCATCCATCCTATTCTTGGTCTCCCTCTCAGCCTTACACCTCTCACATCAGATCTAGTTATCTTTTTCACCAATCGCTCATTATCCATTCTCTCCATATGCCCAAACCATCGCAACACCCTCTGCTCAATTCTATCAGCCATCTCCCGAACAACCCCAGTTCTCCTTCGCACTTCATCATTTCACACTCGATCCATACGCGTCACTCCACACATACTCCTCAGACACCTCATCTCCATTACATTCAAACTTTTCCTCTCTGCTGCACCCATATTCCATGTTTCAGCCCCATATAACGCAGTCGGTATCACAACGTCCTCATACAGCCTTCTCTTTACATCCATTCTAAGCGAACGACATCTAAACACTTTTCATTCCTCCCAGCACCTTTCCTACTTCATTCATTCTAAACTTCACTTCTGCATCAATTCTTCCATCCACAGCAACATGTGACCCCAAATACTTAAAACACTCTACCTCCTCAAGCAACTCACTATTCAAAACTATGTTCATCCTTCTACCATCTAGCGACCTCGTACACTTCATCACTTTACTCTTATTCTCATTTACTTTCAATTTCCTCCTTTCACACACCCTTCCAAACTCCCCTACTAACTGTCTCAATCTCTCCTGTGAATCAGCCACCAGTGCAGTATCATCTGCAATGAAGTGAAGCCAGTGAATGTACAGTGAGGTCGGACGATGAAGAAATTGAAAATATGAGTGCATTTAAGTATTTGAGTAGTGTGATGCGTAAGGATTGGAGTATGGAGGATGAAGTGCTTGTCAGGGTGCAACAAGAAAGAAAGGTTGCCGGTCTTTTGATATTAGTGGTAAGAAATAGGGAAGTGAGAGTGGAAGAAAAAAAAAAAGTCGCTGCTTGATAGTATTGAGATTGGACCTTGTTGGAAGGACACAAGCCAAAAGTGAGAGCAGTGGAAATGAGTTATTTGAGAGGAGCCTGTGGAGTTACATGGTGAGACAGACTGACAAATGAGAAAGTGAAGAAGAGTTGTGGTGTGGATGTGGATGTGATGGAAAGCGTTAGGAGAAACACAGAGGTGGTCTGGCCATGTGGAGAGGATGGAGAGTGAGAGACTAATGAGGAGACTGTATGAGCGAAGTGGAGGGGGGGAGAGAGAGATGGGGAGGCCAAGGATGAGATGGAGCAAAGGAGTGGAGAGATATATGAAAGAGGGGAGTGTGAGTGGGGGGAGGGAACTGAAATGGCTGGGGACAGGGCTGTATAGGGGCGATTTGTTTGTGGCCACCCCTTACGAGATTGAGACGTCTAGCAATAAGCAGAAGCAGGCAGCCGATTCCTGCCTTGTTCATAGGTACTATCTTTGCAATTTTTAGTTTATCTGGAAACTTTCTAGTATGAACGGACAGACTGATAAGTTATGATAACAAAGAAGAGAGCTTTACTAGCGTTTATTGACACTTCTACACGAATTCAATCAAATGTGGAGCTAGATTCTTTAAGATTTATTATAACATCACTTACTTCACTTGTTCGTCTTTTTAGCTGTTTTCCGGGGAGGGGCACTAACCCTCCGCCAACCCTTTTAGTCGCCTCGTACAACAAGCAGGGATACTGAGGTAGTATTCTTGAAAACCCCCCTATCCCCAAGGGGGAAGAAAGGTTGCTGGTTCCTTGAAAGCAGTGATAACAAACAGGGAGGTGAGCATGGAAGTGAAAAAGTTACTACATGACAGTATTGTGATACCAGCTCTAACGTATGGAGGTGAAGCTTGGACGTTGTTGGAAGGACACAAGTCAAGAGTGAGAGCAGTGGAAATGAATTGTTTAAGAGGAGCCTGTAGAGTTGAATGACGACGTGAGACAGGCTGTGGCACAAAAGAAAAAAGCATACAATGAATGGATGAGAAATAGGGGTGTGGGAGAAGTTGAGAGGCGGAAGAGAGAGTAATATGTAGAAAGGAAGAGAGAGGTGAAAAGATTAGTAAGAGAGAGTAAGAAGAGAGTGGGTGAGGAATTTGGAAGGAATTTGAGTGTAAGAAAATGTTCTGGAAAGAGGTGAAGAGAGTAAGACAGGGTGGCAGTGAAGTTAGCAGGGGAGTGAAAGATATAAATGGTAGATTACTAGTTGAGAAAGAAGAAAAAATGAGCAGATGGAGAGAACACTTTAAGGAATTGTTGAACATACAGGATGGAAGGAATGCGAGTATAAGTGGCTGGAGAATGGCTGGGAGAATGAGGGAGGTGAGAAGACAGGAAGAAATCAGTAGGATAGAAGTTGTGGAAGCAATGAAGAAAGTCAAATTGGGAAAAGCCCCAGGAATTGATGGAGTGTGTGGTGAAATGCTGAAGCATGGGGGATAGAGTGTAGTAGAATGGATGTGGAAGATGTGCAGATTGGGCTAGGAGGAAGGTAGAGTCCCGGACGATTGGAAGTCAGTTATAATTATTCCCTTGTACAAAGGAAAAGGGGAAAAAGAAGTGTGTGGTAATCATAGGGGCATTTGCCTTCTTAGTGTAATAGGAAAAAAAGCGTGTGGTAGGATACTTATTGACAGAGTTAGGGAAAGAACAAAGGAATTAGTTGGAGAAGAACAGGGAGGCTTTAGGAAGGGGAGAGGTTGTGTAGATCAGATATTCATTCTTAGATCTTTACTGGAAAAGTTTCTAGAGAAGGGAAAGAAATTGTATGCGGCTTTCATGGATTTGGAGAAAGCATATGACAGGGTGGACAGACAAAGATTGTGGAAAGTATTAAGAATATATGGAGTAGATGGGAAGTTGTTGAATGCTGTGAAGAGTATGTATGATGGTGCTAAGGCTGCAGTGCGTGTGGATGGTGAACTGAGTGCATATTTCTCTTTGAAGGTTGGGTTGAAACAGGGATGTGTCATGTCTCCATGGTTGTTCAATCTGTACATGGATGGGGTAATAAAAGAGGTACAAGGTAGGGTAGTGGATGTAGGAGTGGCCCTGATGAGAGAGGGTAGTGTTTGGAAACTCCCTGTACTGCTGTTTGCAGATGATACTGTGTTGTTGAGTGAAGACGAAGGGGAGCTGCAAGGCTTGGTGGATCAGTCTGGGAGAGTGTGTAAGAAACGGAATCTAAAGGTGAATGCATGGAAGAGTAAAGTGATGGTCTTTGAGAAAGGTGAAGTCAGTGAATGTACAGTGAGGTTGGATGGTGAGGAAATGGAAAATGTGAGTACGTTTAAGTACTTGGGTAATGTGATGAGTAAGGATGGAAGTTTGGAGGGTTAAGTGCTTGAAAGAGTACAACAAGGAAGAAAGGTTGCTGGTTCCTTGAAAGCAGTGATAAGAAACAGGGAAGTGAGCATGGAAGTGAAAAAGTTACTACATGACAGTATTGTGATACCAACTCTAACATATGGGAGTGAAGCTTGGACGTTGTTGCAAGGACACAAGTCAAGAGTGAGAGCAGTGGAAATGAGTTTTTGAAGAGGAGCCTGTGGAGCCACATGGAGAGACAGGTGACAAATGAGGATATAAAGGAGCGTTGTGGTGTGGATGTGGATGTGATAGGAAGCATTAGGAAGAACACACTGAGGTGGTTTGGCCATATGGAGAGAATGGAGGGTGAGAGACTGACTAGGAGAGTGTATGTGAGTGAGGTGGAGGGGGGGAGAGGGAGGGGGAGGCCGAGGATGAGATGAAGGGATGGGGTGGAGAGGTATATGAGAGAGGGGGGTGTGAGCTGGGAGCAGTGCAGTGAAATTGCGGGGGACAGGGCGACGTGGAGGCGGTTTGTTTATGGACACCCCGTACGGGATTGAGGCGTCTGGCAATAGATAGATGGCGGAAAACAATCTCTTTTTGGTGGAGATTAGGAAGAAGCTGAAGGACATTTCTATGCTCCATCATCTTGTTGTCACGAGGTTTTATACATATCTATCTATCTATCTATCTATCTATATGTAAATATATATATATATATATATATATATATATATATATATATATATATATATATATATATATAAATAAAATGTGTGTGTGTGTGTGTGTGTGTGTGTGAAAATGTGAGATATCTTGTACCTGGTCGTTGCATAGTGGATTGCTGCCTGGCTTTCACCTGAGAGTTCCAGGTTTTATTCCCGGTATTGTGGTAATTCAGTATATTGGATTACTTTTCCTGTGTTATGTACCGGTTTTTCTATTCAATGCTAGTATAAATGGCTGGGGGGAAATTAGGAGGAGTGAGGTGAGCAGGAAGGAAGAGATCTGACGGATAGAAGTGGAGGAAATATTGTAGGAAGTCAAAATGGGGAAAACTCCCGGAACTAATGATGTCTGTGTGGTGAAATGCTGAAACATGAGGGAGAGAGAGTATTAGAAGAGATATGGAAGATGTGCGGATTGGCCTGGAAGGAAGGTAGACTCGTGGATGACTGGATATCATGTATAGTTATTCCCCTGTACAAGGGAAAAGAGGAAAAAAATAAGTGTGTGGTAATCATAGGAAAAGTATATGGCACAAAGAAATTAGTTGGAGGAGAACAGGGGGGGGGGGTTAGGAATGAAAGAGATTGTGTGGATCAGATATTCATTCGTAGAAGTTTAGTGGAAAAGTTTCTAGAGAAGTGAAAAAAGTTCTATGCTGCCTTCATGGATTTAGAGAAAGCATGTCGCAGAGTGGATAGGCAAGAATTGTGGAAAATATTAAGAATGGAGTAAAAGGGAAGGTGTTGAATGCCATGAAAAATATGTATGATGGTGCTAAGGCTGCAGTGCATGTGGATAGTGAACTGAGAGAATTTTTGTCTGAATGTTGGATAGTAACAGGGACGTGTCATGTCCTCATGGTTGTTCAGTTTGTACACGGATGAGGTTATACACGATATACAATGTAGGACAGTCGGTGTTGGAGTGGCATTAATGAGAGAGGGCAACGTTTTGAAACTTCCTGTTCAGTTGTTTGCAGATCATACTGTTTGGTTAAGTGAAGACGAGTGGGAACTGCCAAGGCTTGGTGAATGAGTCTGGGAGTGTGTGTAAGAAACGGAATTTAAAGGTGAATGCAGTGAAGAATAAAGTTATGGTCTTAGAGAGAAATTAAGTCACTGAGTGCACAGTGAGGCTAGATGATGATAAAGTGGAAAATGTGAGTGTATTTAAGCACTTAGGTGGTATGATAAATAAGGATTGAAGTTTGGAGAATGAAATGCTTGAAAGGGTACAACAGGGAAGAAAGGTTGCTGTTTCTTTGAAAGCATTGACAAGAATAGGAAAGTAAACATTGAAGGAAAAAGTTGCTGCATGATAGTATTCTGATACCAGCTCTAAATGTACATCCACGCTTTCCCTTGCACATATGATGACAACACTGCTACCAACATGTTGGATTACATGTCGGCAACATTTATTGGACAGATGTTCGCCAACATGTTAGCAAAACTTTCCTAAGCTTCGTGTTGTTAACTTGTTGACAGCTTGTTCGTGTGTGGGTTGTTTAACATGTTGCCAACATATGTTCGAGGGCAAGTTTGGACGCACACTAAAGTATGGAAGCGAAGCTTGGACCTTGATGGAAGGACACAAATTAAGGGTGAGAGCGGTGCAATGAGATATATGAAAATAGCATGTGGAGTTACACGGAGAGAGAGACTGACAAATGAGGAAGTGAAGGAGCATTGTAGCGTGGATGTGAATGTGACATAAAGCGTTAGGAGAAATATATACACTGAGTTGGTTTCGCCATGCGGAGAGGATGTGGAGCGAGAAACTAACGGGGAGAGTGTATCTGAGTGACGTGGAGGCCGAGGATGAGATAGATGGATGGGGTGGAGAATACCTGAGAGAGAAGGCGGGTGAACTGGGGAAGGGCAGCGAAATGGCAGGGGACATATGACATGGTGGCTACTTGTTTGTGGGCACCCTTTACGGGATTAAGGTGTCAGGGAATATATATATATATATATATATATATATATATATATATATGAGCCTCTATGGTACAGTGGTAAAGTGTGCTTTTTCGTACACTGAAGAACGAGGGTTCGTGCCCCGCCAGAGTAATAAACTTTGGGAGCGTTCTTTCGGCCACGTACTGCTTTGGCGGACATAATGGGTGCTGTGGTTGAATGAGTGTCGCATACTAGGAAAGTATGCTTGCACCCAGTCGGCTTGCACGGGCCAATTACACTTGGTTTACAGACTACATACATATCCAAAGCCACTTCAACACTACAGTTACATTTAGAAGCACTTACCCTTCATACAATCTCTACGAGACAGCCTAAGCCACATAATAGAGATACATTGGCTGTACCGTCCCAACTTCGGTCGGGATAGGGCGGTCGTGCAGTGGACACTCAAACGGCTGATGATGATATATCTATAAATCAGGACCAACTTGCCTAGCCCAGGGCTCCTACGCTCCTCATGGTGCCAGGTAGCATTGGATGTTGGATGGATGGATATATCTATGTCTATGGGGGCCCTCACCATCCACTCACTCGATGTAGTGCTGCTCTCGGGTGTCTGCCCTTTCCTCTCCGTCCTTCTTTCCTTCCATTCTCTTCTGTCTTTCTTTCCTCCATTCTTTCCTTGTCCTTCTGCCTACTGGTGACTTTACACTCCCTCTTTTGTCTTTCTTTCCTTCATTCTTTCCTCTTCCTTCAGCCTGTGGGTGGCTCTACTGTACATTGAGTGACAAGCCAAATGGTTTCCTGTACACCTGGAAAGCATTTACTATGCTGGGTGGTAACCATATAACCAGATTTTGGCGCTTGGTGGTTTTAGTGGGTAATTATTGAGCTCCAATCGGATTGAGCCGGTGAAGGTTTATATCCAAGGGGTGGTTGGGGTTGATTGCTCATGTAATACCACTCAGGGATGAGTGAGGCTGGTCACTATCATCTTAAATGTCGGGACGAACTGCCTAGCCCCGGGCTCTTACGCTCCTCATGGGGCTATGTAGGATTGGATGATGGATGGATGGATGGATATATCTATATCTATATCTATCTATCTATCTATTTATCTATCTATATATATCATCAGCTGTTTGAGTGTCCACTGCAGGACTGGCCTATCGCGACCGAAGTGGAGACGATAAAACCTATGTATCTTTACCAAGTGGCTTAGGTTGTCTAGTAGAGATTGTATGTAGGGTGTGAAGTGCTTGTTAGTGTAACTGTAATGTTGGAGCGGCTTTGGATGTGTGTGTAGTCTGTGAACCAAGTGTAATCGGCCCGTGCAACCCGACTGGGTGCAAGCATACTTAATGGTATGCGACAATGGTTCAACCACAGCACCCCTTATGTCCGCCAAAACAGTACGTGGCCGGAAGAACGCTCTCAATATTTATTACCTTAGCGGGGCGCGAATCCTCGTTCTCCCATGCACGGATGTGCACACTTTACCTCTGTACCACAAAGTCTCTCTCTCTCTCTCTCTCTCTCTCTCTGTATATATATATATATATATATATATATATATATATATATATATATATATATATATATATATATATATATATATATATATATATATATATATATATTGTTACATAGCCTATGATTTCATCATCCTTTGTGTAATTTTAACGCACAGTATGCTGCATGTTTGATCACGAGCGTGTTCTGCCTCAGTCCCCCCCTTCTACCGTTATAGTAGAGTAAGTCGACATTTCTGTTATTCAGTGCGGGATTGTCATCTCTTTGTCCCCATGGCTTCATTTGCGCGTCCTTATTACAAGTTGTATCAAGCTCTGCTGGCCCCTATATAATGAGCTCAGTCTCTGCATCATTGCCACTTAGATCTGCTCCTCATTTTGTTCACATCTCTGTCCTCCCCTGTACAGATATTATTATTGTGAGTGCTCAAGAAATCTCCAAACATCTAGCAGCTGTGTGTAATTTGAGTATCACTGTTGTTGCATTTTTTCTTGTATTGTGTAGCATATGGTTGTTTCTTAGGCCTAGTGAGGTCTTTGTGATTAATGTAGAGTTTTATGTCAGTCATTTTTGATAATAGTTTGTATCTGTAATAATTTATCTTGCATTCACTGAGTATTATCTGGTATCTCATTTTATCAGGGCTGACTTAGATAAATTTACTCTTGCTAATTTCGTGTTAATAGAGGCTATTGCAGTTAACCATATATTTAACCTGTTTATTTGCCATTACATTATCCTTATGAGTTCTGAATGTTTTGTTGTTAGTTTGTGCATTAAACTTTAACTTGTAATTTTACCTAACTCTTTTGTTTTGAACCTGGAACTTTACGGGACAGTAGTGACTCTTAGCATTCTCACTTAAAGTGTACGTTATCTTTCTCTGTTCCGTAACATAAATTTGGCGACCTCTCATCAGGATATTCAGGATATTATCATAAGGATATTGTTTGATATTTTGTGACTGTGATATATTCATGATGGCTACTATTACTACACTTGATGAAGCCAAGGACTTTTTGTCAAATGTGCAAACAGTGTGTGATATAGAAAATAGAACAAAGAATGAACTTAAGCTTGTTGCTCAACAATTGGGAATTGCTGTTCGCTCTCATCATTCTAAAGATCAGATTGTTGACATGATTAATGAAAGCTTGTTTAATGTAACTCCTCCAAATAAGCAAACGCAGATTGAAATAGCTAAGTTACAGCTAGCCCTGCAGGAGGCTCGTGCTAAGGAGGCTGAGTCTCGTGTTAAGGAGGCTGAATTTCAAGCACGTGCTAAGGAGGCTGAGTCTCAGGCTAAGGAGGCGGAATCTCAGGTTCGGATTCAGGAGGCACAGATACAGGCTCAGGCACAAGTTGAACTTGCCAGGATTCAGGCAGACCATGAGTATCGCATGAAACAAGGTAGAACTGGATCATCTTGCTCTGATGATTTTGATGTCGCTAAAAATGTTAAACTTGTCTCTCCTTTTAATGAATCTGATTTAACTAAGTATTTTCAGTTGTTTGAGAGGGTAGCTACAGGTTTTAATTGGCCTAAGGAGTATTGGCCAGTACTCCTTCAAACTGTTCTCACCGGTAAAGCTCAAGTAACTTATGCATCTTTGCCTCAGGATCAATCTGATAATTATGATGTAGTTAAGAGCTTGATTTTTAAGGCCTATGAGCTTGTTCCTGAAGCCTATAGAGTAAAATTTAGGACAACTTACAAGCAAGATAAGCAATCCCATGTTGAGTATGCAAAAATCAAAGAAGATCTGTTAGAGCAGTGGTTAAATTCTAAGAATGTGGATTCTGATTTTGGTAAATTTAAGCAGATGATTTTGCTGGAGGATTTCAAAAGGTGTATTTATAAAGATGTAAGCCTATATCTTGATGAGAGAAGAATAGATAATTTGTCTGATGCTGCAGTTTTAGCTGATGAATATGTTCTCACTCACAAGAGATATTCTAGAGAAAAAGGGAAAGCTGAGAGTAAGTACGTTGCCTCTACTCAGAGTACAGGTAACAGGAAAGAGAATAAGGATGATGTTTCTCAGGAAGTAAATACCAGCTTCACCTCTAGATTTCAGAAAAGTAAATGTACTTATTGTAGTAAGCTTGGTCATACTACGGAGAGATGTTTCAGGAGACAGCGTGATGTGAACAAAAAGGAGTCTTTAAATATTCAGTCAATTGGTCTAGTGTCCACTCTTGAGAGTTCCCAGAATTCTTTAACTGAGTTAACTGAACCTGCTTTGAGGGGTAACTTAAATTCTCATGATGGAGCTCCTCTTTTGAGCAGTAACGTGGGTGACACTCTCAAGAGTTCATGTGCTAATTTCCTGTCTGATGGTTTTGTCAGTCCTCTGGACAGTAATGACAGGAAATCAGTTCAAATATATCGTGATACAGGTGCTTGCCAATCCCTTATGCTGACCAGTGTTCTAGGCTCTAATGTTAATTCCTCTGATGAAACTGTAATCTTACAAGGTGTAGGGAATAATTACTTCTCCGTCCCTCTGTGCAGAGTGAATTTAGAGTCTGGTTTTGTTAATGGTTCTGTTATGGTTGGGTTGGTTGAGACACTCCCAATGTCAGGTGTAACTTTCTTACTTGGAAATGATATTGGTGGAAGTCAAGTGTGTCCAGCTCCTCAGTTGTCTAGTGAGCCAGTGGCTGCGTCCCAGGATTGTGATGTCCCTGATGTGTTCCCTGCATGTGCTGTCACTAGGGCTAAGTCTAAAGTTACTGGTGATTTAGAGGATAATGATGATGATGTTATCCTAGCTGACACTTTTCTTGCTAATTTGGACCACTCACCAGATGAGGCAGTACCCCGTAGTGTTGATAATTTGTCTCGTCAAGAGTTGGTTGAGTTGCAGGTTGCTGACCCTGAGTTGAAAGGTCTAGCTAACTCTGCTTACAGTGAAGAAGAGTCAGCCAGTGCTTCTACTTGTTATTATGTAAAGTCAGGAGTACTTATGAGGAAGTGGAGACCCCCAACAGCATCAGCCGACTGTGAATGGGAGGTTGTACATCAAGTTGTCATCCCTCGTGTTTGTAGGCAGGATATCATTCGAGTGGCTCATGATTCCAGTTTGGCAGGACACCTTGGAGTGAGGAAGACTGTGGCACGCATTTTGAAACACTTCTACTGGCCAGGTATCTTCAGGGATGTTTCCTGGTATTGTAAGTCTTGTCACACCTGTCAAGTTGTGGGGAAGTGTAATCAGACCAAAAAGGTTGCACCTCTAGTTCCCATTCCTCCTTTTGAGGCGCCTTTCACCCGTGTGTTGGTGGATATTATGGGCCCTCTTCCTAAGACTTCTTCAGGATTTTCTTATGTGTTGACCATGATTGATATAGCTACTCGTTATCCTGAAGCCATTCCACTTAGAAATATCTCAGCAAAGAACGTGGTTAAGGAAATGCTGGGGTTCTTCACAAAGTTTGGTCTACCTAAGGAGGTACAGTCAGACCGAGGAAGTAATTTCATGTCAAATGTTTTCAAGCAGTCTCTGAAAGAGTTGGGCATCACTCAGATCACGTCTTCAGCTTACCATCCCCAGACCCAAGGAGCGTTGGAGAGATATCATCAAACACTCAAATCGATGCTCAAGAAATACTGTTTGGAACATCAGAAAGACTGGGATAAAGGTCTTCCATTCGTTGTGTTTGCTGCAAGAGAATCTCCAAATGAATCACTGGGCTTCTCACCTTTTGAACTACTGTTTGGCCATGAAGAGGACCCCTTAAGCTACTCAAGGAATGCTGGCTGTCGGAGGAAGATGACGTCAACCTGCTGGAGTATGTGATGAATTTCAAAGAACGGCTGTCCACTGCTTTACAGCTGGCGAGAGAGAATTTAGGAGCTGCTCAGGAGAAGATGAAGACTTGGTATGATAAGAAGTCCAGGTTACGCCACTTTCAGCCAGGAGATCAGGTTTTGATTCTGCTACCAGTTCATGGGCAACCTCTTCAAGCCAAGTTTAGTGGTCCTTATTTCGTGGAGAAGAAACTCAGTGATGTCAACTATGTCATCGCCACACCAGATCGTAGAAAGAGCAAGCGACTATGTCACATCAACATGCTAAAGTTATATCACAGGCGGGACGAAAATAATCCAGTCTGCACTGTAGCTGTTCCACCCGAGTCTGCAAGTGAAGCTCTCCCATGCAGTATGAGCCTGAGTGATAGTTTGGGAAGAATCCTGATATCATGAATGATCTCCAGACTAAGCTTTCTCATCTACCTCCCAAGGAAAGGCAGGAGTTTTCGGCATTACTGCAGGAGTACCCGCAAGTGTTCCGTGCCACTCCAGGAAGAACTACTGTGTTGTTGCATGATGTCGAGGTTGGAGACGCAAAGCCAATTAAACTGCCTCCTTACCGTGTGAACCCAGTGAAAGTTCCTCTCATCCAGAAGGAGCTTGGCTACCTGTTGGACCACAAGATGATTGAGCCCTGTCAGAGCGAGTGGAGTTCTCCTGTCACTCTAGTCCCTAAGCCAGGTGGGTCACAGAGGCTTTGCATCGACTACAGACGTGTTAATCAGATAACTAAAACAGACACTTACCCTCTCCCTCGTGTGGAAGATTGCATAGACAAGATCGGAAAGGCTAGGTACATAAGTAAGTTTGATTTGTTAAGGGGATACTGGCAAGTACCGATGACTGAACGTGCTAGGGAGATCTCATGTTTTGTAACATTAGGAAAGGCTTTTGCATGTTCGGTAATGCCATATGGTATGAAGAATGCACCAGCCACATTTCAGAAGCTCATGAATGTTGTAACAAAGGGTTTGGCAGGGTGTGTTGTTTATATTGATGATGTATTAATCTTCAGTGACAACTGGAAAGATCATCTATGCCATGTCAGTAAATTTCTTGAGCGTTTAGTTCATGCTAATCTTGTAGCTAATTTATCAAAGTGTGAGTTTGGTCAAGCTAAAGTTCAGTACCTTGGGTATGTAATTGGTGATGGACATGTTGCACCACCAGGAGCTAAGGTTCAGGTTTTAAGTGATCTTCCCAGACCTAAAAGTAGGAAAGAGCTACAAAGATTTTTGGGAATGGTAGGTTATTACAGGAGATTTGTTCTTAACTTTTCATTTCTTGTATCACCACTTACAGACCTACTTAAAAAGGGAGTTAAATTTGTCTGGACCGATAACTGTGAATCCTCTTTCAACAAACTTAAAGCTATTCTATTAAGTCAGCCAGTGCTCACTACTCCAAATTTTGCTAAGCCTTTTAAGATGGTTGTTGATGCAAGTGATACAGGAGCTGGGGCTGTTTTGCTGCAAGAGGATGATCAGGGTATTGAACACCCTGTATCTTATTACAGTAAGAAGTTCACTCCACCTCAAAAGAACTACTCAACTATTGAGAAAGAGCTTTTGGCCTTGATTTTGGGTTTACAGCATTTTTCATTTTATTTGTGTTCTGGTTTTGACCCCATAGTCATTTATACCGATCATAACCCACTGAAATTCCTTAGTAAGTTTAAAGATAAAAATCAGAGATTGACAAGATGGAGTTTACATCTTCAGGAGTATTCATTAGACATACAACATGTCAAGGGGAAAGAAAATGTTATTGCAGATTGCTTATCTAGACTTTAGACAGATTGTTTTAGTCATAAGAAATTTCCTTTGTAAATTTCTTTTTTCTTTGTGGGGAGGTGTTACATAGCCTATGATTTCATCATCCTTTGTGTAATTTTAACGCACAGTATGCTGCATGTTTGATCACGAGCGTGTTCTGCCTCAGTCCCCCCCTTCTACCGTTATAGTAGAGTAAGTCGACATTTCTGTTATTCAGTGCGGGATTGTCATCTCTTTGTCCCCATGGCTTCATTTGCGCGTCCTTATTACAAGTTGTATCAAGCTCTGCTGGCCCCTATATAATGAGCTCAGTCTCTGCATCATTGCCACTTAGATCTGCTCCTCATTTTGTTCACATCTCTGTCCTCCCCTGTACAGATATTATTATTGTGAGTGCTCAAGAAATCTCCAAACATCTAGCAGCTGTGTGTAATTTGAGTATCACTGTTGTTGCATTTTTTCTTGTATTGTGTAGCATATGGTTGGTTCTTAGGCCTAGTGAGGTCTTTGTGATTAATGTAGAGTTTTATGTCAGTCATTTTTGATAATAGTTTGTATCTGTAGTAATTTATCTTGCATTCACTGAGTATTATCTGGTATCTCATTTTATCAGGACTGACTTAGATAAATTTACTCTTGCTAATTTCGTGTTAATAGAGGCTATTGCAGTTAACCATATATTTAACCTGTTTATTTGCCATTACATTATCCTTATGAGTTCTGAATGTTTTGTTGTTAGTTTGTGCATTAAACTTTAACTTGTAATTTTACCTAACTCTTTTGTTTTGAACCTGGAACTTTATGGGACAGTAGTGACTCTTAGCATTCTCACTTAAAGTGTACGTTATCTTTCTCTGTTCCGTAACAATATATATATATATATATATATATATATATATATATATATATATATATATATATATATATATATATATATATACAGTATATAAAACAGAGAGAGAGAGAGAGAATGATCAATAAAATACAGTAATGCGAATAACTAGCCATTACAAAAGAAGTATAAAGAACGAATTAAACATTTGCAAAGCTGATGCTAGGACAGAGACTGGATTACAATAACAGGACAAAATGATATGTCTTGGATAATACAAACGTGTAGAGGAAATTCAGTGACACGATAAAGTATGCTAGATTTCGCAGTGTTTAACCTCTTGACTACACATGGTCTCCCCTAACTTGATTTAAATATTTTGCTGATCCCATTAAGGTTTACTATTAATCTTATTTGTTGGAAGGGAAGCATACTGCTGGTAGAACAGGATACTTGTTCTGAGGACAGATGGAATGCTGGTCATAGCAAGAGATGGCACTACTTGCATTCTTTTTCTCTCACAAATATAATCCAAGGTTATTGCAACCATTTTTTGCAGATTTTAATAAATCAAGTTTTCACCCATAATACGAGAGCCCATCCTGCTTTTGAATACGATTTTAGCTCCCTATAAACACCAGTTTAGGCTAGACGGTTGCATTGAGGTTATAAGTCTGTATGAATTATCTTGATTATAATATGACTCATATCGTCTTCAATATCATTAAATATTATGTGTAACTGAAGTGTGAACACATACATGGACTCGGTCCGTGAAGCATACAAGTGTTTTTTCTCATAGTGACAAGATAGAGATGGCTAGTCACAGATTTCACAAGAACTCCTAGTGCTTCATACCTCCGTCCGGAATTCTCCACATGGTACAAGGGCCCCCTCCCTCCCTGCTCTCTCTCTCTCTCTCTCTCTCTCTCTCTCTCTCTCTCTCTCTCTTTTTCGCAAATGTTACTTCTGACAGGTACAATACTTCTTTAACCGGGCCTTTTACTTTATGCCTCTATTACATAAACACAAATCAGCTGATATAGCTGACGCTATTGTATCAGTTTTATGATCCTAAGAAATATAAGGCAACCGGGCAAAGCATAGTGTGTTGTAAGCATAATTAATGTATGAAGGTCGGATATGGTGCGAATTTCTGCGGTGCAGTGTAGTGTGGCATAATATGGCGCGGTGTGGATATTGGAAGCCAGGCACAGGTTATGTGTGGTGTAGACAGGCATACTATGGTTTAGTGAACTGTACGGATGCAAGCATAACGTGGCGCTACGTTGTTAGTGTAGGGTCATAGAAATGGTGTGGCACTGTGTGGTGTGAGGGAAACTTAACATGGTTTGTTGAACTGTGGGGGTAGGAAGCCAGAGCATGAAGTGGTTGGTGTAAGAGGGCAGTGTATTGATGTGGTTTCATATAAACACAGCAAAGTTTGCTGTGAGGTAGTGTACCTGTAGAGAAAGGAGACATGGTATAGCTTGGAACGGCACAGTGTAGAGAGGAAGAGTGTGGTGTGATGTGTGGTTTGTTGTGGATAAGCAGGCCATGGTGCAGTATGGTGTGGTATTCTGCAGAGTGCTATGGTAAGGCATATCATGATGTGGTACTAGTAGGTGTGGTTAAGCAGAGCATGGTGTGGTATGATAAGGTGTGGTGTTGTTAAAGCTGCCCTTGGCGTGGAATGGTGAGATGATTCGAGAAGGCCGAGTATGGTATGGTTGATTGTGGTGAAGCAGGTGAACGTGTGGTGAAATGTTCAGGGGAGAGGCAAGAACAATGGTGCGGTATAATGAAATAGAACTGCCATGTGGCATCGTGGGGCGAATAATGACAAATCATGGTGTGATGTGGTGTAAGGATAACTGTATGGGTTAGTGCGGAGTGGAGAGGAAGAGCAATTTGTAGTGTGGGGTATAGATGAGAACATGTATTAAAAAAAAGGGGGGAGGGGGCAGGATATTGTGTGGTGGAGTGATGGAACTCAGAATGTAATGTTCTGAGGGTGAGTGTGAGGAGGGTGAGCAAGTGTGGCGTAATGTACGTAGGCATAATATAGTAACAAGAACCTGGTGTCCCAATCGGGCTGCTGAGCATTAACACAATTTAGAGCTATCTCTCAACCATGCTTTGCTTTGGGGCAAGAGTTTAGTGGCTCTGTCAGGCTGCAAAGCACCTGCCTTTCAAATGAAATCCATACCTGAATAGATCCCACTACCACTACGGCTCCCGCCACCATCACCACTATCACAGCTACCATCAACACCATCAACACAGCTAACAGCACCACTATCATCATCACAGCTGTCACTACTACCATCACCACAGCTACCAACACCAACATCATTATCACAGTTACCATCACTGCCACCACCATCACAGCTACGACCACCACATCAATCATCATCTCAGCTACCACCGCCATCATCATCATCACAGCCACCAACATCACTTCCTCCACCAACACACTACAACCACCATCTTTAACTCAGCTATCACCACCACCATCACCACAGCTACCATCATTGTCAGCTTAATAAAGTCATTGGTTCATAGCATCAGTGAAGTAAGGGAGGTACAGTCCACCCTTCGAAGCACTGGTGTGAGACAGGTGAGTGTGAAGCGGCAGCCGGACCTCATGTGTTTGATAACTGTGTGTGAAGGAGGGGGTAGGTGGGGGATTTGGGACACAGTAGGGTTTGGTGATAGGTTGGGAATCACGTGTAAGTCTGCAATGTATGACTTGGACAGTGTCTTAGAGTTAATTTTGTAAGGATAGATGACAATATTACACTTGCATTTTATGGAAAAAAAAAAAAAAATGCGTAGATGTCTGTAGTTAATGTTGTCAGGAAAGTTTTGGAAGTTTGCTGGGTTCAGAGAGGTTTGAATGTTTTCATTCCCTCTCGACTTTAACATGAGACTTTTTCCAGGCGACATTCTCGTAACGATACAACATATATTTACATTTTGTGTTGACTCAAAACCAAAGCCACTATATATACATATACAGTATATATATATATATATATATATATATATATATATATATATATATATATGTGTGTGTGTGTGTGTGTGTGTGTGTGTATGTGTGTAAATTCTTATTTGTATACTTACTTATCCTTCATCATCCCACTGTAAATATCTGCCTGCAAACATTTACAGTTATTCAGGTAATTGTTCATCTCGAACTTAGAGTCTAGGGTAGTGTGTATTAACTCGAGGCATCCTATCGACGCATGAGTATGTCACAACTTTTTGTCACAGCTAGACCCATCGACGTACCAGTACGTCGCACAATTGCAAGGTTCATAATTTGCACAATTTTCAATTTTCGCACGTGATTTTTGGTACTTATACATGGGACACCTTCCTCTACAAGATGCCAGGCAGGGACAATGCCTTACCCCGCATGACCTCCCCCTCATCACACGCAATTGTCTCAGAAATTCACCTGTTACCAGTGACCTGGCCAATAATGACATTCAGGGCCAGAGTGATTCCCCAATCGATGACAATGTGGAGGACAAAGTTTACGTAGCATTAGGGAAACAGTCAGAAATGATGATCAGGTAATGTTGCCAAAAAAGGTCAGGTATGTTGATGTGTTAGTGAGTGAAACAATGCTTATATTGTCTATATTACTGTTTGAAAACCAATATACTCTCGTACTACATATAAATTCGTACCAAATAAATAAATAAATACCGTTTATGAGTGGTGTGGAATAGTTATCCTCCTATAGAACTCGTTTTCTTTGGGGCCAGCATGATAGAAAACCCAGTAAGGTAAGGAGTACTTCTACCTGTATTGAATATTTTAAACCTCAGGTGAGCAATTTCTCTATGAATTTTCGATGTTTCTCACCCAAAGCAGAGGTTTGAGCCAAAATTTTTTTTTCCAAAATTGGTTGGGATTGGGGGGAGTCAGTGGTGGAAAATCTGTTGGGACGGGGTGGTTAATAATAAAAGAAGGGTAATATATATGAGCGATTAACAGACTCTTTGTTTTCTTTTAGACAGAATGACATGGGATGTCCTAATTATAAGATCAGTCTCTGTAACTATCATTCTTATTGAACATTGCAAAATGAAGACAAAGAAGCATACCTTTGACAGTAAACGTGTATTATATATGCAGTAATGTTGACAGACTCAGAGAACAATATGATACCATACAAACAACATATCGCTTTTGTACTTTGAGAATAATTTAGGTGCATTATCATTGGCTATTGATACAGTGACACGAGCAGGTCTTCAAACCCTCCCATCCTCGGCCACCCTCCCTCCCACTCACAGTTACCAGACACATGGGATCTGGCTGCTGCTTCATGACTATTCGTCAACCACCAATGCTCAGAACAGTGGGTAATGTGGAACTTTCCCTGACTGTACAACACACACTCTCTCTCTCTCTCTCTCTCTCTCTCTCTCTCTCTCTCTCTCTCAAAGAAGCATGAAACTCCATGGAAATGCCCCACCACCTCTTCCATGTGAGGACATTCTAACACCAATGGAGACAATTACTAGCCCATTAAGGTTACAAATAGATCCTTGGGTAGCCTATAGTCTGGAAAACTGCATTTTTTAACCCCCCCAAAACCAAAGACTGTAGATTTAGCAAAAAATATAATAGTCATGCATAAGGACCAAATACGTATCTGTCTACAATATATTAAGGCTCTGCTTCTCATACAAGAGCCGTAATAACGATGGGAAGTTGCATAGCAAGTGGTGTCTTGTGGTGCGGCGGGAGTTGCCATCTTAGTGGGATGGTAGGTTTCTCGGTGCGTACGGGAATTTGTTGCAACGAGTTTCACTATTTGTCCATATTTTTCCACAAAAGCAATTCACTAGTGTTTGTACATTGTATCTCACATGATTTGTATATGAATTTTGAAATATTTACTTCCAAGTAAATAAAAGAAAGCACCTCATACATTAAACACGCATCACGGTCATGGGTATCACGTAACTGGTACACTTGGTAAACGATGACCCTCCTGTTTACATTCAAAACATACATCAGGCTTTATCATTTCTCAAAAGTGATAGTGTAATCACAAGAAAATGAAAAAAATACAAGAAACATAAATGAAAAATCACCAAGAGCCATAATTGAAAAAATTCGTCAGTGAAGGCAACACTCGGTGCTGGTATATGTTTTTCTTGTCACAAACAAATACATTTCTATATACAAAATGATAAACACTCCTGCTAACCTAAAATCATAAATTTGTGTATATTTTTTCTCATTTGGATTGTCTGATACCCAGGCACTAATGGTAAACGAGGACCCTCCTGTTCACACTCAAGACATAGATCAGGAGTTATTATTTTTCAAAACACGGTGTAATAACAAAATGAAAGAAAGAAAAAAACAAACAATCACCAAGTGCCATAAATGAAATCATTCGTCAGTGAAGGCATTATATGTTTGTTTGGTCACAAACAAATGCATTTCTGTCAGCAAAATGATAGAGGAACACTCCTGTTAACCTAAAATAAAAAAAAAAATGTTTATTTTTTCCTCAGTTGGATTGTTTAATACCCAAGAAACGAGTAAATATTGAGATACATACCACAAGAAAGATTCAGGTTTGGCACCTCCGATGCATTTCAGCTGTCATGGTACGCATGTGATTGCGCCATGGTGTTGTACTACATAGTAACAAATAGGGTTTTGTCTCGAGTGACCACATTTTACCACAGAGATTTATCAATAAACCACTATACATGTGCTATGTATCCTGCAGTGCGGTAATATATATATATATATATATATATATATATATATATATATATATATATATATATATATATATATATATATATATATATATCAAACAGTATTACTTCTCTTACTGAACTGTCCCATGATTGGCTCTTCCCAGACCTGGAAAATTTAAATCTTCTGATGTTTGCTTGTCTGGTGGTCGCAGAGGGTGTCTGGGGAGCGGGTTGTACGCTGATACCATTCATCAGCTTTCACCCAGTTTTGAGTCGCATGCAAAAGTGCTGCCTCGATTGAGACCAGGTAACCTCTACTGATAAAGCCACGATAATGGCCAGGACACATTAAAGGGAGTATCCAAAACGCCCCTTATGAAAATCTAAATAGTCGAATCTCTCTCTCTCCCTCTCTCTCTCTCTCTCTCTCTCTCTCTCTCTCTGTCTCTCACTCTAAAAGATGCAAAGAACTCCACGGAGATGCCTCGCCGCCTCCTCCACGGGAGGGCATTGTAACATCAATGGAGATAAGTATCAGGGCCCAAAAGTCCCTTCTTAAATTTAGAACCGACACCAAGCTGAAACTTCCCTATTTTGACCTAATTCCAAAATAATGTCGTTTCATCAAAAGCCTTTGTTTTTCAGGTTTGTCTGTGCAACACTGTGCAACACACACACACACACACACACACACACACACACACACACACACACACACACACACACACACACACACACACACACACACACACACACACACTCGCCCGCCCGCCCGCGCCCCCACGCATATTTTAGTATATTAGATGACGGCGGGTAGGATGCAGAAGAAGGGCGAAGTTAGGTTTCGGAAAGCAGACCATCGTTGGATGGAATGTAAGGAAACAGAACATGGAAGGGTAGATTGTATGGAGGCACACAGTGAAAGGTTGTAATTTAGGGGAGCTCACATCCGACGACCTAATTCAACTCAGAGTGAATATAGAAACATGAGAGTGATTATATCAGTATTAACGCTCCTGTGGTCGGAATAAGTCTATATTCTCTTGCAACTGAATCCAGACGATTTTATTCAGGTGAGTGAGCCATTAGAGCCCAAGAGAGAAGTAAGTGTTCATCTCCGTGTCACACTGCTCCTGCCACTCTGCACTACCAGTGATTCACTTAACACTGGCTCCAAGTGGCTTCTAACTACCGTTATCTTCACCCCTTCAGTACAGAAACATCTTCAAGTAATGTGTTCTTGGGACCACAAAGCAATATATTTTCATCTTAGGGACATCTCTCATTATCATGATGAGTATTACTTAAGCTAGTAGATATATAAGTAGATGCTATTTTACTTCATTGGGGTGGGGGACTTGAAGGTGGAAGAGTCGGTAGAGAGAAGGTCGACTATCCCAGAGAACGCAGGTTCGAATCCCAATGGCAGCAGGGAATAGTTTGATTTAAATTTAACAATAGAAGTCCACCACATTCCCCAAAACCGTCATGTAAAACACCCCCGCTAATACCAATACACTAATCCGTGTATGAGACAGCTCTAGCACGTATTCAGTGTCCATGGTGGATGTTAGCACTAGAGGTGGTGACATATGGAGGTGTATGGTACGTATGAGGACTGCTAGGTTCGTAAAATGGGCTCTGAAGCCAATACCCAGCGTCGGAAAAAAAAAAATCGCTCACCAACACAAGAGTCTTTATAGAAAATGCTACATCCTGTTACCAGTCTGCTGTGTCAAGACATGCAGCGTAAGTTTCCACATCTTCTTTGAAGACAAGCTTCGTTTTGTGGTAAATCTTTTTTTTAGACAGTTCGTTGTTGTATCTCTGGGGAGACGCCGTACTCCACTGCGTATATAGATAGATAGATAGATATAGATAGATGGAAATAGATATATATAAACAGATAGACAGATAGATATAGATACAGATAGACAGATAGATATAGATACAGATAGACATATATATATATATATATATATATATATATATATATATATATTTAGATGGATGGACAGATAGAAAAGTGAATGTATTAAAATAACTGTAAAACGTATAAATTTTTAGGTATGACATTGTGCCCTAAATCCACTGGGACAATCTCAAGACAGTAAAACCACATATAAGCCTATCCTTGCATTTTTTCAGTGACTTGTTCTTGTATATTGCATTGATCGTTAATAGTTCTACCATTACCATGACATTTATGGGTGCACATCACAAAGGCACATACTGGAGTGAAAAAAAAAAGATGTGTAAAGATGGGGTATGATATTGTTTTACAGTCCTATGTTTGTTTCGATGTTCTTTTTTTTCTGATGTTTCACTGCCAATCCCTTGATTTTCATACATTTTACTTCTGTCCCTACACTTTCATGCTTTTTATTAACCCGCGCCGTCCCGAGGACGTACTTCCACGTCCTCACGTTTTGTCACAGCTAATCCCGAGGACGTACTTCAACGTCCTGCAATTGCAAGGTTCATAATTTCCACAATTTTCAATTTTCGCGAGTCATTTTTGGTACGTATACACGGGACACCTGCCTCAACAAGATGCCAGGCAGAGACAATGCCTTACCCAGCATGACCTCCTCCCCCCCTTGCATGCCCTTTTCTCAGCAATTCACCTGTTATCAGTGACCTGGCCAGTATAGCCATGTCATGCCACGGTACGAAATTCAGGGCCAGAGTGATTCCCCAATCAATGACAATGTGGAGGACAAACTTTACATAGCATTAGAGAAAGAAACAGTTAGAAATGATGATCAGGTAATGTGGCAAAAAAAGGTCAGGTATTAGTGAGTGAAACAATGCTTACAATGCCTATATTACTGCTTGAAAACCAATATACTCTTGTACTACATATAAATTCGTAACAGTAAATAAATAAATACCGTTTATGAATGGTGTGAAATAGTTATCCTCCCATAGAACTCGTTTTCTTTGGTGCCAGCCTGATAGAAAACCCAGTAAGGTAAGGAGGCTCTCCTACCTGTAATGAGTATTTTAAACCTCAGGTGAGCGATTTCTCTATGAATTTTCGATGTTTCTCACCAAAAGCGAAAGTTTAAGCAAAAAAAAAAAAGGTCGAAAATTGCCCGGGATTGGGGGGTACCAGTGGTCGAAAAGTGGCCGGGACTGGGCGGGTTAAATGTGTTTATACTTGTTTTACTAATTTTTGTAAACTTCTGTGTATGAAGGCTAACGAAGGTTTTTATAAGATTTTCAGATACTGAACGTCATAATACCAGTTCCAGTTCGAGGTTTCTCATATTATGAATGACAGTTTCCGGACACCGATCTCTGTGACCTTAGCCTTTCACTGACTGTTCTCAGACTTGAAATCCTTCATCTTTGCATGACCATGAACCTCTCGCCTACGATGGTTCAAATTGAATCAAATCCGTTTCAGCAGACTTGGACCATTGACACTGACCTTTATCCTGTTGTTTTCAAAATTTTATAATTCAGTCTGGCTGACCCTGAAATGTTTTACCAAGTTCACGTCAAACTGAATAACAACTCGAGTTAATGGGCATGTGCACCACTCCCACCCATTGCCAAGATATTAATAAATAAAAGCGATTGGTTATAATTCAGTCCAACTTTCAGTTTCCGAGCCATAAAATATGTATGTATCATCTGGACATACAATATTCAATGAAACAACGAAGACAAACAAATGAAATCCGAAATTCTGACATTCTTAATCTGCCTGGATATGTGATACACAAGCAGGCTACTATCGCAGTCTATTTTTGTGCACCTGCCTTTAAATATATTCCCAAAGTAGTTAGAAAACCAAGAATTTATGATAAAAAAATTAATTACTTGAACACTGATCACTTTACACGCGTGCCTGTGTATTATACTAGTCCACTTACATAAATACACAAAACATTGGATAAATAAACTACTTACTTGGTAACGGCGTTGTTAGATATTTGCGTTTAGCACCCAAACTGATAGCGTACACCGCGAACTCTGTGCTTGTGTATCAGTGTAGTATTCTGAAAATTATGCTAATCAAGTGAGATTATATTATTAGTTGCATCAATTACTTGCGTTTAAGGGTGAGTGTGCAAAAGTTTTTGTATAAACAAATGCGATCAGTCTGCAATGGGTTTGCTTGATAAAAGATAAAAGGGTTTAAGGGTTGATTTAAGTGAAGCGAAAGGAATGCATTGCACAATATTACACGAGAAGCATTTTCTTAGAGGGAAAGTGTAAACAAATTAATACCAACAGATTTTCTCTAAGCAGAGGCTGTTCAAAAACCAGCAAAACTCAGAAAACACTTAGTAAGAGATATTTTAACGTTTCAAGAGAAATACTACATTACAGATTAATAAAAAGGCCAAATAAGAACTTTAAAAAATGTCAGAAAGAAAAATTTCTTCCACAACAGCCTATAGAAACACAGTCACCTCCAAAGTGAAAGCAATGGAAACAAGAAAGATGTGTATGCTGTTATTGGTGCTGAAATACTGGCGTTCACATAAATGGGGCAAAATGCTAACACACATGCACTTACAGTCATGAACTGAGCTGGGAAGTAGCATTTGGTATGAATATGAAGCAATTTTGCATATAAATGTCACCAACGTTAGACCTTTATTTACAGAAAATGGTAGACTTCTTTAACATGGTTATTTCTTCGTCATATAACACTAATATTTCAGTTACTTAATACACATATTGTCACCTTCCTACTGGTGTGGATATCCCTCATGTAAATTATTTTAGTTGTCTGAAAATGTCCATGGCAAGGAATGCACTAGGTGTAGTATGATACAGAATCAAGAGCTGTAGGGTGGGATTTACAGGTAGTAAAAGCTACCGCAAAGAGAAAAATAGACGAATGTATTTCAGACATGAACATTAATGGAACACTAAAGCAGCAAAAGCACTTAACATAAAATAAATATGAGGGACGTATGAGACAGAGGCGCAGGCGGGCGAGGGCGTCCTGCAATTATGTGGCGAAAAATAAAAACGTGTAGTTCATAAGCAGTAAAGGCAGAGGTGTGGTTGTGGAAGGAAATGGAGTTTTGTTTTTATGGGGTTGTAACAGTGGCGGTGGTGCGGTTGTGGAAGTAGACTGGTGGTTCAGGTACAGTAGTGGAGATCAGGTTATGGTATAAGTTTAGAGGGTACCACAGTATCGGGGGGTACCTGTGTGAGTTATGCTATGTTTCGGAGGGTGAACGACTGGTGTGGTTATGAGAGTGGGACTATCTTGTGAGTGGAGTAGTTGTGCGTTTTGGATATCTATGTAGGTACCAGTATGGAATAGGCATAGGGGAGCCTTTGTTACATGAGGATTCCAAGACAGGCCCATCTGAGTGAATGTGGACTTCTTTGTGGGTAAATTCTGTGTGGTGCAGTTGTGAGATTTTGGGGGTAAATTTTCAAGGGGCTTAGATGTGATATTGGGAATATATTGCCAGAGGCGTGGTTATTAGAGTGTGCATCTTGTAGGCGTCGTATTTGTGCCCGTAAAAGTATCCAATGAGTAGCTTAGATATAAGAGATGGTATTTTATGAGCAGCGTACATAAGAAATATTGGGTGTTTTATGAGCGGCATATTAATGAAAGTGTGTATCTTACAAGAATCAAGGTTTTGTATAGGTATCTTATGAACAATGTAGTTATTAGTGTAAATATTTAATGATCGGTGTAGTTATAAAATTATGGGTATTTCATGAGACGTGTTAGTGTCGATGTCATATAGTTGTAGTATGTGTGGGTGTGCGAGTAGCGGTTTACATACGAAACAGCGGGTATCTCTGGGTATCTTGTGAGAATCAGAGTTCCGAGGTTGAGAGTGTTTTATGGAAATCGTATGGTAGGTATGTGTGACCATTATCTGAGTTGTCGTTACAGTATATGTAAGTATCTTATGAGAGCCGTGGTTATGTCTGGGTATCCTTAAAAGATCGTGGTCATAAGCATATGAATATTTTATTTGCGGCGTAATTTTGTTTGAGCTATGCCGTGTAGATTACCTCAATTAAGGGGAAAAAATTTAGTTACAACAGGAAAGCAGCTACAGTATGTGAGTAGCAACATGAACAACAAGAAAAGATAGTTTTGGGCCGCTTGACAGACATTATGATTACAGGAACTATTGTAGCTGCAATGAATATGATTTTTTGATTACAGATACAGTATTGGGCTTGTAAACTTCCATAATTTGTGACGAGAATATAAACAGTACTCTTTGGGTTGTTGAAAATATAAATGCTTAGAAAGATGAAAGTGTAGGTTGCATTAGTTAGAACATGTAATAAGAATGAGTGAATAATAACCAGTTTAGGAGGGAGTAGGTGAGGTGAATAAGGGTACGTGGGAAATGGAGACTCAGGAAGAGAAAACAATGGCATGCAGAGAGACAGGAGGGAACTGAATAAGCAGGAAGAGGACTGGGCAGACAGAAGACAGTGGAGAATAATATTATGTACACTATTAGCGGCTGTCCACCGACCGAAATTTTTAAAAAGTGTGTGTGTGTGTGTGTGTGTGTGTGTGTGTGTGTGTGTGTGTGTGAGAGAGAGAGAGAGAGAGAGAGAGTATGTGGGTGCACAGGAACCTGTGTGTGTTTATACCTGTCTTTGCATGTGTGTATGTAGGTGCATTTGTGTGAGTATGCACTAGTATATTGTACGCTGTGTGTGTGTGTGTGTGTGTGTGTGTGTGTGTGTGTGTGTGTGTGTGTGTGTGTGTGTGTGCGTGCGCGCGTTTATAAACAGTGTTATTATTATGCTGGATTAACCTCTTCTGTCGTAATTTAGCAAAATATACTGACCATATGTATCTGAATTTATATATATATATATATATATATATATATATATATATATATATATATATATATATATATATATAATGTGTGTGTGTGTGTGTGTGTACCAAGGTACCAAGTAAGACATCTGCAGGCGATCTTGGACATCGCAACTTCCAGAACAGTAATAAAGGAATGTGGTAAATACTCTTCTGAACGTAATTCGATTTCTCGGCCCACTTCAGGCTATCATCAGGTATTACAATTGTCCTATATAGTCAGCACAGACTTGATGAAAAGAAGAAACCAGGACTTTATTGAAACATAAAACGAAAGAAAGGAAAGTAAAAACAACCCTCCTCCCAGTATAAAAGCTCAAAAAGATATTAGTTTTGCAACTGGCCATCACCCCTAAGGGGCAGTATGCCGCAAAAAATCGGTAATCATGAAAGGCAAAATAATGATATGAAAAATTTGCATCTATTTCATACCAATATTAAGTTTTTATTCATGATTATGAAACATAACAAAGAATACATCAGTATACATGGATAGTACCGGGACAAATACTTCCATCTATACGTCACATGCAAACTCATTACTATACTACTGTAATATAACCACATACAAATCAAATATTTGTAAAAAATACATAAAAAGGAACGGTTACTAAATTATTGGTCCTGAACAAAAGAGAAAAAATGCACAATTATATAAATGTAACTTCCCCCTGCGAGTCAAAAATATATAAAAGTATACTGAACTATATACATATGTACAAAAGCCATAACCCTATACTCAAACAAAAAATAAAAATAGTCGAAAAAATAAAAACAAAAATAAGTAAAATAATAATGATTTATCTATCTATCTATCTATCTATTGCCAGACGCCTCAATCACGTTCGGGGTGGTCACAAACAAATCGCCTTCACGTCGCCCTGTCCCTCGCCATTTCATTGCCCTGCTCCCAACTCACACACCCCTCTCTCATATACCTCTCCACCCCATCCCTCCATCTCATCCTCGGCCTCCCCCTCCCTCTTCCCCCCTCCACCTCACTCACATACACTCTCTTCGTCAGTCTTCCACCCTCCATCCTCTCCACATGGCCAAACCACCTCAGTGTATTCCTCCTAACGCTTTCTATCACATCAACATCCACACCACAACGCTCCTTTATATCCTAATTGTCAGTCTGTCTCTCCATGTGACTCCACAGGCTCCTCTTTAATAACTCATTTCCACTGCTCTCACTCTTGACTTGTGTCTTTCCAACAGCGTCCAAGCTTCACTTCCATACGTTAGAGTTGGTATCACAATACTATCATGTAACTTTTTCACTTATATATATATATATATATATATATATATATATATATATATATATATATATATATATATATATATATATATATACACAATAAATAGGTAAACCATAGCAGTGTTCATAAAATAAATCACAGCTCTCTGAGCAGTCTGGTCTCCTTCAGGAAAGTTATCAGTTTATTAGTCAAACCAACGTTCCCATCCCCGAAGACAGAATCAAGTGTGAAAGGGAGCACACTTGTCCAACAGTAGGCAGCCAGAGAAGTATTGTACGTTCCCCAGCATACCTACTGCAGCCCTCGGGACTAGTTCCTGACCATCCCCCTTTGCTGAAGTTTTTCAGTGTCTCAGTAACACAGAGAGTAGGCCAGCATGCTCTCCAATACAAGTTTCTCTAACTGTCAACACCAAGCTACATGCACAGTACACACTGCACTTCCATTTCAAAATTGAAAAAGTAAAATGGTGCAATTAAATCTGGCCCAGGGGTCCCCAGGGGAGGGGGACCATAATTTCCCCCACCTTCCGCCCCTCTCCTGGTGACGGCTCAGAGAGATGCCTGGAACCACTGTCTGACTCACTTCCTCTTCATTACTGCAACATTCACGGCCTTTCCTCTAACTTTCGCTCTGTTGAACATCACCTCCTCTAAACCTTACCTTCTCTTCCTGTCTGAGACTCAGCTGTCTGAGGTAACTGTTAGCAAACCCTTTTCTGTTTCCTCCTACTTTCTCTATACTAATTTCAAACCCAAAGATGGCTGTTGCGTATATGTATGCAACGATCTATCTTGCTCTCGTGTTCCTGAAATTGATTCTTCTGAATTCTCTACTCTCTGGCTTTGGCTTTCTTGTCATTCTCTGACTAAATATATATGTGCTTCTTACTTATCTCCTAATTCTACTGACTATGAAAAATTCTTTGACTATTTTACTTCTATGATGGAACACATTCTATCCATTTCTCCTTTCTCTGAAATCTCCATGCTAGGAGATTTTAATGTTCACCGTCATCTTTGGCTCTCCTCTCCTTTCACTGATCCGCCTGGTGAACAAGCCTACATCTTTTCTACCCTTAATGACCTAGAGCAGCTTCTACGGCACCCTACCCATATCCCTGACCGCCTTGTGGGGAGCTCCAACATACCTGACCTCTGTCTTACAACTAGTCCTTCTGCTTACACTGTTAATCTTTCCTGTTGGGCTCCTCCGATATCAACCTAATTCTCTTGACCTGTCCTATTGCTCCAGTATGGTCTGCGGACCCTCCAAAGAAAGGTCGACTGTGGCTGGTAGGCCCTCAGGCAGTACTTCTTTGATTTTCCATAGAATGATTACTGCTTCCATGGCCGGGAGCCATCTGAATGTGCATTGGGCATTACGGAGGTTATTCTCTAGGGCATGCAAGCATGCATTCCTATCTCATATCCAATGATTAATGCAAGAAAGCCTTGGTTTAATCAAGCTTGTTCTAATGCTGTCTGCAACAAGGAGAGGGCCTATACAAGGTACCAGAACCAACCAACCCCTGAATCACATCTTGCTTATTTTTCTGCCTGGAATCGTGCTAAGTCTGTTCTTCACTCTGCTAAAAATAATTTCATCCATGCTAAATGCTCTCAACTCTCCAACTTGAATTCTTCCCAACTTGAATTCTTCCCGCTCCTTCTGGCACCTTGCCAAAAAGCTTTCTAACAACTTTACCTCATCACCCTTACCTCCTCTTTTCTATTCTGATGACTCTGTAGCTATGTCTTCTTAGACGAATCCAGTGCTGTTCTTCCATCACTTCCCCCCTCTGACTTCCTCATGCCTGACATTAAAATTTCTTCAGCTGATGTATTTTCTGCTATCACTGGCCTTAATACTAACAAGGCATATGGGCCTGATGGAGTCCCTCCTGTTGTCCTCAAGAACTGTGCTTCTGTGCTTACACCCTGCCTAGGTAAACTCTTTTGCCTTTGTCTGTCAACTTGTACCTTTCCTTCTTGCTGGAAGTTTGCTCTCATTCAGCCAGTCCCAAAGAAGGGTGACCATTCCCAACCCTCTAACTATCGTCCAATTGCTTTAACATCCTGTGTCTCAAAAGTTTTCAAATCAATTCTTAACAGAAAAATTGTAAAGCATCTTTCCTATCACATCCTTCTTTCTTATCGTCAGTATGGGTTCCATCAGGGAAGTTCCACTGGCGATCATCTCACCTACCTCTCAGACTCCTGGTCATCTTCCTTTCGGGACTTTGGCGAAAGCTTTGCCATTGCACTTGACATCTCAAAGGCTGTCGATGAAGTCTGGCATAAGTCTTTAATTTCCAAACTGCCCTCTTACAGTTTCTATCCTTCCATCTGTGTCTTCATCTATAGCTTTCTTTCTGGTCGTTCTATAGCTGCTGTTGTAGATGATCATCGTTCCTCTCCCAGATCTATCAATACTGGTGTTCCTCAGAGCTCTGTGCTATCACCGACTTTCTTCCTTTTATTCATCAATGACCTTCTAAGCTGTACATCCAACCCTATCCATTGGTACGCTGATGATTCCACCCTTCACCTTTCCATTCGGTTCCCGGAATGTCCATCTCTGCAGTTACTTCAACAAAAAAGGGGTGAGGCTATGGCAAACCTAATGTCTGACTTGGCTCATATCTATGACTGGGGTAAAAATAATCTTGTTGTTTTTAATGGATCAAAAACTTAGCCCTTACACCTATCAACTAGACATAATCTTCCACAGGAGTGCCCACTAATGTATAATAATATCCAGCTCAACCCTGCATCATCCTTGAACATGCTTCGGGTTTCATTCATTCGGGACTTATAATAAATAAAAATAATTATTTGGTTTTACGCCAGGTATCCCCGAAGGGCTAAGGCGTTGCCTCTGTGTAGAGGACTTTTGGACTGGAGCGTGTAGCATTTTATGACCGGATGCCCTTCCTGATGTCTACCAATGACCCTTGGGTGGATTCGATCCTCCGACCCTTCAGTCAGAGCGGAGCGCTCTAACCCACTGAGCCACGGGACTTATCTTGGAAAGATCATATTGCATCTCCTGTAAAATATGCTTCCAAGAGATTAGGTGTGCTAAGCTGACTCTGTACCTTCTTTACCCCTGCACAGCTGTTGACTTTATACACGAGTTTTATCCGCCCCTGTGTAGAATACAACTCTCATGTGTGGGGAGGCTCCCCATATAGAGTTCTTCTTAATAGGGTGGTGTCAAAGGCTCTTTGTCTCATCAACTCTCCTTCTCTTACTGGCTCCCCTCAACCTCTGTTGCTGCACTGTTGCATCTTTATCTCTTTTCTATCGCTACTTTAATGGCCACTGCTCCTCTGAACTGTCTGCTTGCATCCCTCCACCTCTATGATCGGTGCGTAGCACCCGCCTAGCAACAAACTCTCGTCCCTTTTCTCTCCAACTCTCTAATGCAAGAGTTAACCGTTACTCCCAGTCCTTCAGTTATGCAACAGGTCAGCTCTGGAACTGTCTCCCTCTGTCTGTATTTCCTACTTCCTATGATCTCCAGTCATTCAAACGCAGTGTGTCCAAGCATCTTGAAATGAACGGATCTTGAATTCGGCTCTGTTTTGTATTGTTTTAGTTTTTCTTTCTTGGCAGGAACGGTTTGCAGGCCCCTGGCCTTTGGTTCCTTCTTTCTTGCATTACAAAAAAAATAGATAACACCGTATCACAGGTGGTAGATCACGGCAGATATTGTCTGTTAATATATGGTATAATATGTGTCAAAAAGGTGGAATTCATGCAGAGCTGGCTAAAGTGACCTCTCCCCTGTTTCCTCAGGAGGAACTGGACTAGTCACATATCGTCCTTTTGACTGATGGAATTGCCAGGTCGGTCCACTGACGTTGCCACAGAAGATTAACTGATTTCCTTCCGAAATAGAGACTAGACTGTAGCTGACGAGGAATTTCCCAAGTCTCCTCGAGTTCTACAACTAATTTAGCTAGTATGTCAGCCTGCTCATTGCCATAAATACTGCAGTGGCCAGGCACCCGGATCAGGGAGAAGGATTTAGCACATGTGTGCAGCTTATTGATAATGCGGCCCAGGACCTTATGTGAATCAGTCCTACAGAAATAAGTTGCCTGAAGGGAAGACTTAGAGTCCGAAAAAATTACAAGATTGTCCTGATCTGAATGCAAAGCAAAGCCTGTAGCTTGATCTATGGCAGTTAATTCGGCAGTGAATACAGAAGTATGGGGGGGCAAGCAGCACTCCGTAGACCACACACTCACACTCACACATTAATCCAACTTAGAGCCATCGGTGTACAAGTGGAATGACACTAGGTGTCTAATGAGGATCATCTAGAGCAACTGCCATACCTCCACCTCAGGCGCCTTGTACTTAGCTATAGGGAGCCAGTCAGTGTTGAAGCTGGTAGCAGGTGACTCCCAGGGTGCTATTTTTGATGTTAAAATCTGATCCCCATTAGAAAGGCCCTAATGCCTCACAGAGGAGGTGAAACCTCACAGCCACAGGTTTGAGGGCTGCATACAGCAGGTATTCCCACCATAGGAGGATCCGACAAGGTGGAAGGCCAAGTAAGTCCTTATGGTGGGTGGTGATACCATGAGGAAAAAGCAGGTGGTGTCGTCGTAGAGAGAGGGGAGGCACATTAGCCTCCACTTCCAGCCACTCCACACAAGAAAATCGAAGGGCTCCAAGACATATAAGCAAGCACACGTTCTGAAGCACATGAAGTCTACAGAGGACAGCATCCGATGCCAACCCATACGCTTGTGAGCCATAGCCAAGCTTATAATGGATAAGAGACTTATTCATCATCAATAAAGACATCCTGTCTGCTCCCTACGATTTCCTGGAATGATGCTTAAGGCCGTTAACTTTTTTATTACAAGAAGCAAGCAAATGATTAATATGTGTTCTCCAATTGAACCTACTGTCAAAATGTAGACCCATGAATCTTACTGAATTTCGGAAAGGTATCGGCTGGTTATCTAAAGTTAAATGCAAAAGAGGTACATTGAGTTTACAAGTAAAAACAACATCAACACACTTAGGGACGGAAAATTAAAATTCCCACTCCAGGGCCCAACGCTGAACAGGTTCAAGGTCCAGCTGAATATGCTGTGCTGAGGATTGTGCATTGTGGGAAGAGTGGCACATTGCACAATCATCAGCATAAAATGAGTATCTAAGTGTCCTGGGGATGGAAACAGATAACAGAATGTTATTAATGGCAACGCTGAATAAGGTAGGAGGACTAAGCGCACTTCCTTGTGGTACCCCATTCTCTTGGACAAATATGTCCGAAGTTACATTATAGGATAACCTAACAGAAAACGTTCTGTCAATAAGGAAGTTCTGAAGGAAAATGGGCAAGTTACCTCTTAAACCATAAGTGTAGAGTTTACGTAGTATTCTATTTCACCAGGTCATCTCATAAGCCTTAATATCCAAAAAAATTCCTGTCATGAATTTGCGATTGGCAAAAGCATCAGCTATGTAATGCTCCAGGCACACTAAATTATCCAAAGTGGACCTGTATTTACAGAATCCACTCTGTTGACCATTTAACACACCCTTCAACTCTAAAACTAAGAGTAACCTTTTATTAACCATACGTTCAAAGACCTTACATAGACAATCAGTGCAACAGGTAAAAACAAACTGGGACTCATAAGGTGACTGTCCCAGTGAGGTATTGGTATGATGTGCGCGTAGTGCCATGAGTTTGGGAACGCACGAGATGCCTAAATCTCATCGTATACTGCTAACAGCTCACAGCCACTCGGGTTGGCCTGAGTAAGACACTGAATCATACCGTATGTAATGGTGGATGGACCAGGACTGGAGCCTTTACAGGGTTTTAGGGCAAGGAAAATTTCATCTAATGTAAATGCTAAGTTGTAGCTGGTATCTCTGTCTCTTGTGTGCAAAGCCAAAGTTCCGCAGCTCAGTCATACGCTTATTGTGGAGAAAACGAGGATCAAGTGTGGTGATTGGTGACCGGGTGTACCTGTTGTTAAGTACATTTATGGTGAACCAGACCTGACGTGGGGGGTGGCGCGATTCACGGTGGACACAAAACTACGCCAGTTATTCCATTTTGCCGATTTAATTGTCTTCCTTGCCTCAGCCTTAGCCGCTTTGTAGGAAATAAAATTTGATTCTGTTGGCTGTTTCTCCAAAATCCGTTATTTCCTATTGTGCTTAGTGAGTGCTTGTTGGCAATCTGGTGTCCACCACGAAACACTACGCTTGTTTGGGATTGTAGATGTCTTGGGAATAGCAGCCTCAGCTGCATGTATAATGGAAATCTGTAGGTGTGCGACTTTCTCATCAATGTTATCTCCCGATATATCTAGATTGAAGACCCTTGAGTAGTACCCCCAGTCTGCTTTCTTAAAGTTATATTTAGGTGGTGGGGGAGGCCGAGAATCGTTGTGTGCATAAGAAAGACAGATAGGAAAATGATTGCTACCCATTGAGTCGTCATACGGGTCCCAAGTGATGTTAGTGTGCATACTGGGAGATGACGAGGACAGATCCATATATGGCATGTTACCAGTGCGGTCGTCTACATGAGTCACTCTGCCATTGTTTAGAAGACAGAGGTTTGACTGTAACATGAGGTCAGCTACTTGTTCTCCCCTGCCATCACTCCTCATGCTTCCCCACTGACAGTGATGGGCGTTAAAATTGCCTAAAATTAATTCATGACCCAAAAGTTGATGGGCTAGTAAAATGAAAGCATCACCATCAGTGGGACCACGGGGAGGACAGTAGATAGAACAAATAAACATATACGTGTTATTAAATTTTACTCTGCACTTTACAGCTTCCAGAGTAGAATTTAGAACCACTTCCGTTTTTGTGGTAGTGATTTGTGGGTGTATATGGCGATTCTGTGACCATCATATCTTCTATACGAATGGTAGTGTTTAAACTGTGGAGAATCAGGGTGATCCA